>NW_022145596.1:24028320-24303320 GCF_000002235.5 Strongylocentrotus purpuratus
AGCCAAAGCTATGTCCAATTGAAAGTTTAAATGGCGGGTTACTGGATGAGTTGGGTTTGATCTTCTTTTGTTCCATGTCCATCGCCTGTTCCTTTCGCAGGTTACTGGATGAGTTGGGTTTGATCTTCTTTTGTTCCATGTCCATCGCCTGTTCCTTTCGCAGGTTACTGGATGACTTGGGTTTGATCTTCGTTTGTTCCATGTCCATCGCCTGTTCCTTTCGCAGGTTACTTGAGAGTCTTGAAGTTATGTTTCTGAGAGAGGAATACGGGTTTAAGTTTTGGAAAGCTGGAGTGACGCCAACAACAGATTCAACATCGACCTCCTCATCATCATCGTCTGTGTTGACAACATCTACCTCTGTATCTGATGGATCACTGTCTTGGATTAAGGTTGGTGATCTGTCTTGAGTGTTCTCTGAAAGAACTTCTGACGATGGAGACATGCATATGGGTGATGGGCATACTGGAGGCGTACATATCGTAGAAGTGAAGTTATCTGTTTCTGACGGACCGGCATCTGATAGATCATTGTCTTTGACTGGGGTTGGTGATCCATCTTGTGTGTTCTCTGAAAGAACTTCTGACGATGGAGACGTACATATGGGTGATGGGCATACTGGAGGCGTACATATTAGAGAAGTGAAGTTATCTGTATCTGACAGACCGGCATCTGATGGATCATTGTCTTTGACTGGGGTTGGTGATCCATCTTGTGTGTTCTCTGAAAGAACTTCTGATGATGGAGACGAACATATTGGAGAAGTGCAGTTCTCGTTACTGGTAGCTACAAATTTGATGTTCATAATTGGTGACTTCTTTGGATGAACAGTTGGGTTTCTCATGGGGGTGGTTTCTGTTTGGATAATATCCTCAGCCAATGATGGCTGATTCTCTGGCACATGCTCAGGTATGACAGGAGTTGACATGAGGGTGTCTAATGACTCTCCCACAACTGGAACTTCTGGTGTGTTTTCAGTATGAAGAAGGATCCCTGCATCATAGTTGGACTCGTCTTTTGAGCTTCGGGAGTCCTTTTGTGTCGGGTCAGTCAAGTCTGTGCATACCCTATCTTTGCTAGCTGCTGGCGATGGTAGATTTTCCTGAGTATCTCCTTTCGCTTCAGGGGTTTCTGAAGTTTCCTGAATATGGTCCTTGGGTAATGATGTGCTCATCCCCAAGTCGGCATTGGATATATCATTAGTAATGCCTTCATAAATTTTCAGGGATGCAACAGAGGAGTTGTCATCATCATTGCAGTCTGCAGGCAAGTCAAAGGAACATGGCACTTCCTCGTCAACATCCAAGGGTCTGTAAGCATCCTCTTCACTAAACCTTGCAAAGTGTTCAATACCGAGAGTTCC
Source organism: Strongylocentrotus purpuratus (assembly GCF_000002235.5). NCBI lineage: Eukaryota > Metazoa > Echinodermata > Echinoidea > Camarodonta > Strongylocentrotidae > Strongylocentrotus > Strongylocentrotus purpuratus. The sequence goes on from NW_022145596.1 coordinate 24,029,684, forward strand.
TTCTGCATCCGCAATGCCAATCTCTCCTTCTGCATCCATTTCATCATCAATATTAGCATCTGGTGAAGGAGATACAGCTTTAGGTGGATCAGATCCCCCAGAAGATATTAATTTACTTTGTTGTTCACTTAGTCCACCAATATCTGTCTTCTCATTTATTTCAGAATTGTTAGAGGTGTCAACAAGAGTTTTGGAAGCTCCTTTCTCAGGTTTATTATCGATCTGACTATTACAGGTAGAGACAATACTAATGGCATTGCTGTCTAACAGAAGATCAATAGTTTCAGAGAGATTATACTGGTTCTCTTTATTCAAATGTTCAGTTCTTGTTATTAGCTCTTGGAAGGGCTCCGCTTTATCCTCAACAGACTCTTCTGATGTTTGAAAGATCTCATTTACAGGTGTTTCTGCTTTCTTATTATGCTCCATTGCAACAAAATGAACATTTTCAGATGCCTCTCCTTCATCTTTGGCCAAACTTTTTCCTTCACAAGAGTCTGGATCATTGTCCATTGTGTTTTGGAAAGCTGTCTTTTCACCCTTTGCAGATTTCCTGGGAGACAGGACTGGTGATGGTGATGTTGAGGGTCTTTTTGAAGTTGTCTGTGGCGTTGGTTTAATCGGGGATTTGCCTCCTTTTCCAAACGGGGATCTTTTATCTTTGTTTCTCTGAAGAACTACCTTAACACCTTCATTTTCTGTAGTGAACCAAGGACCTTTCACTCCTGTGTAATTTTGCAGTTCCCATGGCTTCTGGATCTTTGGATTGTGCAACCAATCTGAAACATTCCGGGTTAGTTTCTTTACTGGACTTAATCCATCATCATCATCAACAGAAGTTCGTCTTACAATCTCTGACAACTTATCAAACCCTGGTAGAGAGGAAGACAATTTCTTAGAAGTTTCCATCCCACTGTCAGACACGGATTGTGATTTATCATGTGTATTGGAGGCAGCATATGCTTTCCCAGGGCTAGATCCAGGGACCAGAATTGCCTTGCTGGTTGCAGAATCGATTTCTTCTTTATCCTCATGGCTTGCAGATTCAGAGGGTGAACAAACTTGGATGACAGATTTTGTGGCACTATGCTCCTGTTCCTGCAAACTGGCAGCTGCATCATGTTTCTTGGAAGAAGTTGCCAATGGAACACAGGTATTTGATTTAACTCGCGGTTTTACTAGACAAGTCTTGGCTGGTACTGCTGTTGAAATTTCCTTTTCAATCAAGTTCTGAAGTGCTTGCCGAGCCACATTAAGCTGAACACTGGGTTCTGTCCCTTTTGAAGAGACTGGAGCTGCTGCAGTTGCTGGAGCTTCTACCCCTGGTTTAAGTACTATCCCAGATGATGTCAGTTCGAACCGTACAGGCAAGACTGCTCTCTGGTGTCCAGAAGTCACACTGGACACTGAACTGCCAATTTGTGCAGTTGGGAGTTTTAGCCCATCTTCATTCTGTACAGAGGATTGCATTGAGGTATTCTTGATCGGTTGGGCTACTTGTACAGGGATTGCTGATGTTTCATATTGTGCACATTTCACCTTCGGTGCAGGGCGTCTGGCCTCAGAAGCACAAAAAGGTTTGCTTTGTTCCATAGCTGTTGTGACAGAGAGTGGTTCGCAAGTGGCTGGTTGGCAACTGGCTGGTATCAATATCCTATTTCCATTTGGCAGCATGACCATGTTCATCAGATTGCCATTCAACAAGTATTGCTTTGATACTGGTAAGAATGTTGATCCTTCAGGTGCTTGTCCTTGGGATGACGTAGACGCAAGAGAGAGTGGTGCAGTCATCTCAGCATAAGGGATGTTCTTCACTTTGCTCTTGGAATAAACTGCTTCACTGGCTTGATCTGAAACTTGCCCCCTCTTCCTATCCTTGGCTGCAAATATCAAGGGTATGAACTCCTTTTTTCTGTGATGTGATTTTTGCTGCTTTACAATACGCTGAGTTCCATGTTGCAGATCACGGTTGCTATTGGTTAATTGAGGTTTTGAACTCTCGGAAGCCAAGGGATGAGCAACATTTGATACAGCAGCTCTTTTCTTTTCCACCTGCTGATCTGCTTCATCTCCTTGCCGTTTCCTCTTCAATTTGATCCATTTATCTGGCTTATCAGTGACGAAATGCCTTGTCCTAGCACAACTACTGACCAAATTCCTTTTCTCACTCTCTGGGAGATGATCAAGCAATTGCATTTTCTTCACTTCTCCTGTGGTACTTTCGGGATCCCCAACCCTCCAAAACTTGTACGATTCATCATAAAAGAGCATATCACGAGCATGTGTCGGAGGCCGTCGTATTCTTGTACCTGTCACGGACTGTGATGAAGACTTCTTGCATATGCAATCGAACATGCAATCCACTTTGCGGCAATGATTACTCAGTTCTTGCACCGGTCTTGCTTCATCTAGATTGCTACATATGCATCCAAGACGACAGTATTCCTGGTATTCCTTACATTTCCCCCCAACTTTAGTCTCAGACGGAGCCTGACCTTCTTCACTTTTGGATTCTTTGCTTGCAATGTTACTTTCTTCTTGTAAAAGATCCCCATCTTTTCCACTAGGTGAGAGATTCATGTTCAAGATGGATGGTAGGTTTTCATCAGCATATGGTCGATCTTCATTACTTTCTTCTGGCTCCTGCTTAATATTTTTAGTGCCTTGCACCTCGGCCTCATCAGATTGGCGTTTACCCGTAGCTTTATCAGACAAGGAAAGAACATTTCTGACGTCAAGAAATCCTTGAGACTTGTCACCAACCTTGCTGACATCTTGCCGCTCTCTCGCAAATAGAGGTCTCGCAAATGATTTTCCATAGCTAGTAAATGGAAGCTTGGGTAGTTTTCTAACCAAGTCATCAGGTCCAGTCCCAAAGACAAACCCGTCCTTGATTCTATACTTGTTTTTATCTTTGTGTTTCTCCTTTTTCTTCTTTTTCTTCTTCTTTTTCTCACCTCTGTGTTCATTATGAGAATCCTTGAGAAGTAAGCTGCTGTAGCTTGGAGAAGCAACATTCAATGGTTTTTGTCTCTTGAGTGCCATGTCCAGCGTCTTCACAGAATGACTCTGTCTACTTGGTACTTTGAAGACTACCTTGGCATTGCTCACAGATATTGTAGAAGGGGAGATGAGAGGCTTCATCTTATTGTTCATGCCAACTCCTTGCAGAAGATCTTCAAGCGCATCACTCACAAATGCAGATTTCTTTGAAGCGACAGGTTTTTCGAAAGGTTTGAAGGGGAGACTCTCCTCTACCGGAAGCCTTGCACTGGGCTGTGGTACGGTACTTTTTGTGACAGCGGAGGATGATGGTAATTGTAGCTGTTGAACATTGACTGGAATGTGGGAAGTAGGACTCTTTACAGGCACTGTGCTTTCCCTAGGTTTAGTGGACAAGGCTAGAGGACTCTGCTCAACTTTTGTGGGAGATGTGCTCTTTGCTTTGGTTACAAGCTTCAATTTCAGAGATGGTCTCTCCGATGGAGCATGCAATTCCTTTTGACAAACTGCCCACTCTTGATGTCTAGCCTCACTTCTTTTCGTCTCTGTCTCTTTCTTTGACTGCTCAGAGCTCTGCACTTTGCTAATGCTCTTCTGCAAATCTGGAAAATGTCCATGCTTCAGTCCAACAACCTTCCCTGTATCCGAGGGCTTCTCTGCATGCTCTTTTTTACAGTCTTTGTCTATGCTACTTTTCCTCACTTGCAAACTTGAGAAATGTCTATGTCTCGAAAGCCCAACAAAATTTGAATGCCTGCCATGCCCTCTGGCATGTGATGTGTGGCCAATTTCCGACTTTGACCTATGCTTTTTCTTATGCTTTGGTTTTTTGTATGACAGTCTTTCAAGTTCTTCGTTTCGCACATTCACAACTAGATCATTTTTCTTGACTGCATCCAGAGCAACTCCTTTTCTACTAAGAACAGGATGGACTATTTCTGTAAGACCCTTGCTTTCCATGGACCACAGTAAATCCTGTTCAAGAGCCTTTATCTTTGCCTCCATTGGGTTCTTCCTTCTCTTTTTCATCTTAACATTTTTCACAGCAGGGTACACACATTTCTTGGAAGGAACTTTGTTTGTTTGAGTAGGCTTTCTCTGCATTTTCAGCTTCATTGCCTTGGAATATGATACAAGATCATCCCTAGTTTCAAATGCTAAGAATGGTACGTTGTCCACATTTTCTTCGTCCGGTGCAGGGAAGATTGGAGAAGACAAGGATGCCTCTCTCTCACCAAGGGATGATGGATTCACCTCCAGACACAGTTCCGGAGGTTGACTGTTCTGGGGAGGTATGTCTTTCTGCCTGCTCCCTTGTCCATCTCCTGTACCCGTTTCTGGTGTCAGGCTGGGAATACTAGTACCTGGTGACTTTATATTTGTCAAAGAAGGGAGACCGTGATCTGATGAATTGTTACCAGATAAAAAAATGCCTGGTGTATCGTGCGACTCATTACGAAAAGACAAAGTTGGGAGCCCGGTGTCTGGTGCGTTGTTATTTGACAAAGTGTTGGCAGTATTAAGTTCAGTATGTTTTGTCCTTGTTGATTTGTTCCTTTCGCCCGAGCAACTTCCAGATAGTACTATCGAGTCTTTTGACGAAGCAGAAAGATATGAGCTGCTGTAGGGGTTACCTGTATCAATTTGAAGCTTTACAATGTTTTTAGGCGACAATGGCTTTTTCGCACTACCAAAGAGACTGAATATGTTCCTGGCGGACTCTGTTGCATTGCTATGGCCAGATTCTTCAGTTTGATTGAGGGAATCTGTTCCACTTGTTCCTTGAATTTCATCATACTGCATGTTTGAGGGCTCACTATCTTCAACCAGCGTCTTTGAATCCTGACTTGCTTCAAGATTCCTGTTTGAATGCTTGATCGCTTCATGTTGCATGTTTGAATGAGAGTCACTCTGAAAAGTACTGGACTCTAACAAGCTATCCAATTCCTGTAGAAGATGATGTGTGTTTGGTTGAGCTTGTAACTTTGGAGGGCCTTCTTCTAAACTCCTGCTCCTGTGGATACGTGTATCTGCATTCCTGAGAGTGGCATTGGCTGTCTCTAAGATTCTCTCACTACAGCTTTTTGACAAAGCACCTGATTTCTCAACTTCATGGAGTCTCTCAACAAATCTCGCATCACTCTCTGTTTTGGACACACCAAAGCTGTTCAGAGATTCATTACCTACGGATGGTAAACTATCATCCAGACCCAGTGAAGAGTTCGCATCCCCACCGAATGAACTGCTGAGGTCAACATCCTGGAAGTCACTGTTTCTTTCTCCCTCTGACTGCAGACTCCACACACGTAGGACATGACTTTCCTCTTCATCCTGTACCTTACTGGAGTCTTCATCATTATCTGATGGAGAATCAGCATGGGCTTGCTCATCAATGAATAGACACTCGCTATCATCAAGTTCACTTGACACATTACTTGGATATCGCTTATGCTCAATTTCTGCCGGTAATGTCAGAGTAGGCATAGCTATGTCCTTGCTGGGTCCTTCCTCAAGTTTTGTAGGGCTGGCTGTGCCACTCGTAGCATCCTCTGCTAATGAAGCGTCTTTATCTTGATTTTGGTTTGTCGAGACCAATTCCCCAGTGTCGGGAAGTGCATTTTTTCCTCTTTTGTTTCTTGTTTTACTACCACTTTCCTTCATCCTAGAATGTTCTACCGTCACAGAATTTTCCTTTTTATCTCTAGCACTTGAGCAAATCCTTGCTTGCTCTCTCAGATGAAGTATATTGCAATTTTGCTCATAATTCTCTTCCTTTGAGCTCTTTTTTCTGATGTCTTTTAAGTTTTTGTTTCTTGACACAACTGTTGCCCTATTACCTACTCTGCTGTCACGATGCTCTGTTGCAGCGTTACTTGCATCATTTTGAGAGTCCAATGTAACTCTATCATGTTCTGAAGTCGCACTAACTTCCGGGCTAGCAGAAACATCTGGCTTTTTCCCCAGATGTGCAAAGAAGTTCCTTGAAGCACTTTTCAGTGGTTTCATTTTTGACAAGAGATTGAAAGAAGTTGGACTGATCTTTTTGGTGAGCTCTGCCTTAGACTCCTCTCTCTTTCTAATCCTTGGATCTTGTGATGGAGCTCTTTTGACACGTTGAGGTGTAAGATGGTCATCATCGCTTTTACCAGAACCATTTGTGATGGAATCTACCTGGGATGCGTTTTCATCTACCTTCTCTTTTGGAGCTGAAAAGAGTGACCAGAGGCTTCTCTGATCTGGACTTTTCTTCTCACTGCTGGCGCCATTTTCGACATTCCCCGATCCGCTGCTCATGTCACTGTTCAATGCTGCAGCTTCTGGAATGCTCTCCTTGTCATTCGCGACGACCATTGGAGTTAGAAGCTCGTCCCTGGTGCCTTGACGCACTCTTGCGCTCAGGGACCATCCGGGGCTCTTCCATGTTGTTGGTGATGACTTCACTGGGACACGGTTGGCATTGGACTTCAGTTTTAAGGCTTGTCTCATTCTCAGCTGCTCCTGGTGGGCTGCATTCGGCCTCCCACTGTAGGTTGACTTCCTCGCATTGCTCTTGATCTTTATTGATTCCATGATGTTTTCCGATGTTTGATGTTCTCCAAGAGACCATGCTGCACAGAGGACTGCATAAAAATAAAATAAATAAAGCATTTACACAAAGGGATGATTATGTGTAATGTATAATATACAACATACATTTATGACTCTTATCCGCGTATTTCATCCATGAATAAAAAAATCTCTTGATGTGATTACAGGGGTGAAAGTGACCACTGAAGAAAAAAAAGTCCCCCCCCCCCTTGAGTAAAAATAAAAATAAAAAGGATTCAGGGGGAAAAGAATGGCATCTAACAACATTTCCCCCTTTTGAGTAAGAAAATTGGGGAAAAATACAGAAAAAGTCTGGAAAAATAAGGGAAATAAAGAAAAGAAAAAAAAAATCAAAAATATAATAATCAGGCAACCAATTTAAATCAGGTAATTATCAGGCCTGCTACATGTGTGATTAATGGTAGCGATACCAAAGAGCACCATTATTCCAAGGTCATTACATGGAATTCTTCTATTTTTTGGATGGAATATTTGGGGAAAAAGTACATGTCGTATGGGACAGATTGCACAATATACATGTAGCTCCCAAACTTGGAAGTATAATACTAAATAAGAAACAAAGCTAAAAAAACAGATATACTTCAAAACAGAGAAAGAAAGAGAGAGAGAACATTATCATACTATAATTTTAAATAAGCTCAAACAAACCTAATTAGGATCAGTTCTAAGCAAGATATTAACTTTAACCATGTTTATCAACATCTTTAGATTGGAAACACAATCTGCCATCATGATCATATCATATTCTGAATATTTTAAACTGATAGCACTTTAAAGTTACATCCAATGCACAAACAAAACATTTACATGCACAATGTATTTACTTTTTACCAAAATCTAAGCTTATATTTACTATATAACACAGCATGAGTGCTGATTTTACATGTACATGAACATTTCAAATGTAATGGTGACCTCATTTGGCATTTGCCCTCAGACAAAAAATAAGAAGATCAGTTTCTAAATGACACATTTTTAGTAACTACATGTACTATTCCTGTTATGAATACACAGAGACCATTTTAAATACACAAGGAGGTCCACACAGGGTTTAAACATGTAAAAGCAACAGGTTGGAATTTTTATTATACAGGATTGAGAATCAGCTCTATGTTTGAATTTTGATAGTAAAGGTCTCAAAATTAACTCAATGTTTCAATTTCAAATGTACAGGTTCATAACTTCATTCTCACCCTAAATTATTTATGAAGTATTAACACGTGTTTGAAAGTGCTTTCAAATATGGTTTAGATTGCATCAGAGTGCATCTTAGAACCTTAGAGCCTTTAATCTGGCCTCAAGGAACCTTTATAGTTTATATTCCTTTCACATTCCAATTTTAAATGTTTAAATTTTTGCTTGGGGACCATCCTAGAAACATGTATCTCGTTCACAAACTAAGGACTATACTATTAAAAGACAAATAAATAAAAAGGCAATCTATAGAGTTATGACAGAAGGAAAATTCTCACAGAATCAAGATTATATATAAATGATATCTGCTGCTAAACGTTGAAACATACAACAGGTTTAATGAGTAATGAAAGATAAGAAAACCAATACAAACAGAGTATCCTGACACATGTATGATTATGTACAAATTGAGAGTTGGGCTTTTTAACAAATTGTAATTTCCAGCAAAAATTCTTATTTTGCTGCTCTTCACCAACCCCTCTACTGCAAGATAAACAATACAGAATCAGCTTGAGTTTAAATTCATTCTGATACCCCCCCCCCCCCCCAAAAAAAAAATAAAAAATAAAAAAAATAAAATAAAATAAATAAAAATAAAAATAAATAATAAATGTCCTTTAAAGATTAAATGTCAAAGGTGAATATGATACTTACCACACAGAAATATGTCTATTTATCTATTCCATTCATTTATGTCACTTCACATCCACAGACGTAATGTTATCTGCAGAGAAAAAGAGAGAAAGAAAGCGAGAGAATGGATTAAAAAATCATCACCATTTTGCAAAACTTTGTTAACCAATATTACAAGATCACACACTTCTTTTCATTTTTTTTCAAAATGAAACTCGAATCCTTTTTTTAAAAATGAAACTCGAATCCTTTTTAAAAAAATGAAACTCGAATCCTTTTTTAAAAATAAAACTTGAATCCTTTTTGATCTACAATCACATGTACCTTACCTATTGGGGGATTCTGTGCAATGTACTGTATGACGTTTCTTTTTTTACGTGTCTTTTTTTACTGCAGGGCAAATGATTTAGAACTGATTTGTGCCATTTACTTTCAAGACTTAAAGAGAAGGTTGAGTTCTGGGAAGAGGTGAAAAATAATTTGTGAGCATTACTCATTCTATTATGCAAGTGTGGAAGAACATTAGTTAAGACATGTTCCCTGAAAAGCATGGCTCTTCAAATGCCTTCATATTCTAAATATGCATGTAACATCGTAAAAATCGGGGGGCCGGCTTTTTACGCCACGTGTTCATGTAGTCCCATATACATCTTTCTGTACAAGTGTTTGTAACTTTACCAAGACTTGGCCACATTTCTTATCATTTTGATGATTCCAGAACCTTGCAATACACACAAATTCTTATATGCTAGATGATCAACCTTTTCTGGTCGGTTCCACACCGTTTCTTTCACAATGCAATCGCACGACCATGCAGAACTCAACTTCATCTTTAATGTCATTAATTACTAAAACACAAATTACACTGTTGCATCAATGCATGCATTATCTTACCATTGTGATTATGAGAGGCAGTGAGAGTACAAGTCGGACTATATCAAAAATTAAATTTTTCCTCACTTTAAAATTGCAGCAAAAAAAATCCCCTAATATCTGCGTAACAAATTAGCAACAACTGTTTATATACACATGTATAGGTACACATTCATCTTATCAACAAATATGTGCAGATATGTTTCAAATCAAAAACAAACATTGACTGCTCTATTATAGGCTGAACTATGCCCCATATACACATGAATAAAACCATAAGCCTCGACTTCCTGAAGTATAATATATACACATACAAGAGAGATCGATCATCAGAGATAAGATTATTAAAATAGCTTTCCAATGAATGAACCAGATGGTAATCAATATTTCTAATTGTACTGCGCACGTACATGTATAGATCTATACAAGTCATCTGACCATAAAAAACTGAGGCATATACAGTACACCGTAGTTTTGACTAAACGTAAACAAGTCAGATCCAGGAAATCAGAAAGATATAGGAATGAAACTTGATTAACAAGTTCCTACTTCGTTTTGGACTTTAATCAAACTAAAACATTTGTACACTGAAACCAAATTTTCTGTGAAAGTTGAGCACATTATTTTTCACTCAAATCAACACAAGATACATGTACTATGATATGCCCTAGGGCATTGTGCAAGTACATGAATTCATATTGAGGGTCATTACTCATAAGGACCTCTATTCATAATACGAAATCGGGGTCGCTAATCATGAACATGAAGAAGGGGCGCTATTCATAATGTATATCAGGGTCACTATGAGGACCACTATTCATAACACGAAATGAGGATCGATATTCATAATATGAGAAGAGGGTGAATAGCGACCCTTTTCTCATATTTAAATGAATAGGGAACCCTATGAATAACAACCCCGATTTTGTATCTACACTGTATGAATAGCGGTCCTCATGAATAACGACACTTTTCTAAAATTATGACAAGGAAAACGACATGTGCAAATTGAGGTAATCTGACATATCCTAGCTTTGGCGAAAATTGCTCTGGGCTTTACTTCATCAAAACTGTGAGGCTACATGTACAAATGTACATGTAAGGAATGAGATCTAGTTTGCAGTTTGGGTTATTAGGGAATGGATGTTGCTGGATCAATTTGAGGCTACATTTATTGATTTTCTGCAGTTGATTACAATATGACCTACATGTAGAAGTGAGTGCAGCTGAAGCATTGTATAACAGTGCTGTGCCCTTCCAGTATGACCCAAAATACTAAACCGCAGATAACCAACTAAACAAAACAAAAACAAAGAAATAAAGCACTAAAGTACATATTCCTTAATAATTTAAGTGCCTTGTCAGTATAACTCATCAGTAATGACTGTCACAGAGTGACACATCACTTAGAAATTCAATCATGAGCAGTCACATTCTAACGGATATAATCAAATTAGAAGATTTGAATGTGCTCGTTATTTAATTTCCTTTCATAAACTGGTCTAATGTGTAATAGACCATTTTTGTAATGTAATCAGATTTAAAGCATTTAAAAACTTTGCTAAGTGCCATATTCCCAATTCTTTCATTCACCTGTTACAATAATTATATATCAATAGTCAGAATGCAAATTGCATACATTACATTAAATTATATCTACATGTATACATGTAGGTAGAACAAGACATAATGTTTGTCAAACTACCTAGCAACAATTAATGTATGCAATAAGCCAGTTCACGGTTGTAGTCTGAGCATGAGCAGATAAAGGTCATTGCAGAACAAATTTTGAAATACACGGAGACGAAATGCTGGAAACGTTCTCATGAAAGTTATGTAATCATTATGCATTCATGCACATTCAGTGCACTCCATGATACACAAGTGGAAGTATTCTTTGAAAAGGGGAAACAAAGGCAATTTATATAGCACTTTCATCGCTGTAGGAGTGATTATTTTAAAAATGTACAAAGTAGGACCTCTTCATGTTTGGAAGATCTCTGGATATTCGGGGTCATTGCAGTAATGTGTTAACCGTGAACTGGTCTATTCTGACTACTGAAATGCAATTGTTCATAACAGGTGAATGAAATAATTGTTTAAAACAAGGCACTTAATTAACAAGGATTTGTGCATTATTTGATAACATTACGAAAATGGTCTATACATGCCAATGCAATTCTTATTTTGCTAAATTGTCACTAAGTTTTTTTTCCAAAATGATATAGTAAGTCTACCCTGGTATGCCTTTTCAGATTAACTGTAGGCCTACATGTACAAGTGCAAATACAGGCAAACAAATTCAACAATACCGGTCATTAACAAAATTAATCAGTTAAAAGTTTAAAACCATATTTCTTTTTTGGTAAACCAAAATTAGAATATCAGCTGACCTGCAGTATGACCAAAATAGGAAGTGGATTGCTGCCAATTTGAATCTTGTTCGTATCACTATTAAATCCCATTTAGCTGTGCACACTACCAGCCCTTACACTGTATGTATACATGTACATCACACAATGCTAAATTTGCTTGTGTACATGTGTACAGGGTAAAATAAATTTTCCCTAAATTATATGTTAGTTGACTGTACATTTAAAACCTCCTCCTGTGCCAAGAAAATGCAAAAGTGATATTTAAAAAAATCCCTACAGATTAAGGCCTATACATGTACGTGTACAGAAAACTACATGACTTGTATAATATAGGCCCAGTATACATGTACATGTACATACAATGTACTATACATGTACACATACTTTTTTTTTTACAGTAGAGTCTACTGAACATATACACGTAGTACCATGTCCATCAAAACAGGATGCAATACAATGAGGCCTGCATGTCCTGTGTTGCTTGGATCATTGATTGGCTGCTCTTACCCTTTCATTCACATTTGTATCAAATATATTAGTTGCAGATAAATGTGATTATAGTACTATAGTCATGGCTTTACATTGAAAGAAATCATATGTGCGAGCAATAGGGAAAAGTTGAAAATCACATGCAGTACTCAGAAATGGGTAACGGTACATGCCTACATGGGACCTTGAACGCAGAGCTACCAAGTATCACGCATTATGCATGACATCACGCATTTCGTGGGTCTGAAAATGCTCTTACGCACGACACGCGCTAGATTTTGAAAAAACGCTATACCTTATACGTGTGTTATGCGCTCGTGTGCCGAATCATGAAAATGTCACGCAATGCCGATCTTTGAACTTGGCGTCTCTGTGAACGTGGCATGACAGTTGGGGTACTATGAATACTTTGAATACAGGGCTATAGATCTGAAGGCCAATCCATTTAGGTGGACATTTCTACTGCATAAATTCAAAATGGAAATACAAAGAATGAGAAAAATGCACTCACAAAATATTTTTCATAATACACTGTACCCCAGAACACAACCTTTGTTTATGCTAGTGTCAAGCCATGAGGCATGGCATGTGCCCTCTTTCATTGCCATATCCTATCTCCCAATACTGTATGTACATGTATCTGAAAAACCGGGGTAACCTCGCTATCATAAGGACCGCTATTCTTAAAACGATAGGGGGTTACTAATCACTATTCATAAAGGCAAGGACCGTTCTTCATAAGGACCGCAATGGCGCAATTCATAATGTGAGTTAAGGGTCGATTGATCGCTATTCATAATTCACATTGAGGATCATTACTCACAAGGACCGCTAGAGAGATGCACATCCGACAAATAAATGTAGACCTCTACATGCAGACAAACAGGCTGGCCAGGCTAGACTATTAATTTTACATCTAAATTAGGCCTACATGTTCCCATTGATTTGAGTCAGTTCCTTTTCATTTTGACGATTTGAAATTCACAGTATACTATGTATAAAACAAAACTGAAAACCCTTGGATGAAAGACATAGAACAAAGTCTAATCCTAGCCCAAACTAAGTCAGCTACATGTACATGTACAGTACATTTCATAAAAAGTGTAAAAAAAAGTAAAGAGATAAAACAAAAGTAAACAGATAAAACAAGTGTAAAAGCAGCATTCGGGGCACAGGCATGTTGTTTTTGTCTACCCCTTAAGGCCTTCCAGAGACAAAATTCAGAGACATTTCCATGTCACTAAGTAATATCCTTGACATTGATCTACATTTGCCACACTCAACCCAGGTGATGGAAATGGGTACCTGGCAGGAATTAATTCCTTGAAATGCTAGAGCGCCGTAATGGCCGCCTTGCTAAAGCCAGGGTAATAATCGGGCAACGCCAGGAGCGTCACGATGTGGCGGACATGTGCGCTATACAGCCGCGTACGCAGGAGAGGGGGGTTGAACCCCTCTCTCTTTGGTATTTTTTATGTGTGTATTTTGGAGGAAAACCCCCCCCCCCTTTGGTAATTTTTTTTTTTTTAATAAAAAAAAAAAAAAAAAAAAAATGATACCAATGGCTGACGAAGTAAATGTCAAATTTTCAAATTTCGAGACCCCAAAAAAAGTGTCCTCTTACCCCCCCCCCCTGCTTATTCAGCGGCTGGCTGAGTCGTTGCGATTTTTTTGGCCCGATTTGAAAATGTTAAACCCCCCCCCCTTGAAAAAATCCTGCGTACGCGCCTGGCGCTATATAAGAAGCCATTATTATCATTATTATTTCATGACTGAACTACAAGTCTCTTTATTAAATTAAAACATGCGAACTCACAATATATTAAAAAGTAACGATCACCTAAAATTAAAAACACAATTTGTGTACAGCAGTAAGTAATATTTGAAGCTCATATTTCAATGTAGTATTACAAAATGAAACTACTAACATAAACATGCAGAGCAAATATTGGTACACTTTACAAATAAAGTCGTCTACATGTATGTACATGTCCATATACATGATAACAATTATTTGATTTTTTTTTTTTAATGCCTACATTTTTAAGCCGAAAGGCACGGTGATATCACTCCATGTAGACATGATAGTTAATATTTTATGAAAAAATGGTAATTTTCAAGGATGTTCACGAAATTCATGCACATTTCAGTGTTCGCATGTCTCTATTATTCAAACTTCAAAGAGCAAGAAATTTAATGAAAAAGAGTCAAAATTTCAAAGGGAAACCTTCAACTAAAATAGGCAATTAAAGTCTGTGAAAATCGGTATTATTCATCAATTTTTATATGAGCCAATATTCAGAGCCCATTTCGTACCCGTTTTTAGACAAGAAGAGGTTACAATGTTGAAAATATTATTTAAAGTCAGCAGATAGGGGGTCACTTTGACTCCACTACCAATCATGTTTTATGCTGGTACAGCAGGCGCGTACACAGGGGGGGGGGGGGGGGGGGGGTGTTTGGGGGTTAAACCCCCCCCTTTGGTATTTTTATGTGTGTAAACCCCCCCCCCCCCCTTTGGATTTGATTTTTGTTTTTTAATTATTAAAAATTAAAATTTTCACCTCTTCCCAGAACTCAACCTTCTCTTTATTTGTACCGATATTCGCTCATCAGGAAGAATTTTTCACTAATCAATCATCACAATTAGGAGGAATCTAGCAGAAAGTTTACCATATAGTGAAAAACACAGTACATGCAGAAATTGCTAGATTGGACACATGTTCGTGATACTATAGTGAAAGTTTGTTCCTTGGAAATTTGCCTAGATACTTGAATAACTTTCAGTCAAATACTGAATATGTACATGTCCCGGCCCCCCCACTCAGTGTTATTTAGGGTACGCATATATGCTTTTTGAAAGCACCCCCTATCTGGCGACTGCCAACATTTCTGAACCTCCCTTTCGCTGGCTTTTCATGGGCTTTTCCTGCCTTGGAGACCCCCCTAAATCAGGAAAAATGCTCAATGTACCCCCCTAAATTCTGAATAATTTCTCAGGAGTCCAAAGAGAAAAACACCCCCTTTTTAAAGAAATCTCCGGGTGAAAAGTCAAATACACCCCTTTTTTGACAATTCTCGGGCCGGACTTTGTCACACGAAAAGTACCCCTTTACCGGACATTTTGGCAACACGCATACGGTCTTTCCGACCTCTGAGTGGGGGGGCCGGGGTACATGTAGATCTGCATGTATATAAGACTGTTCATATTAATTCTTTTTACTTTTAGGAGACATTTTTATAAAGGGTATTTTCCACACTCACCTTCATTAATAGAATTAGAAAGATAATACATGTACATGTAAAGGTTTATATTTCTCACATAAATTTGAACTCCACTTTCTCCTTAATCTGTGCATGCAGCTGTTTAGCTTAATATTACACTATCATAATAATATTTGTGTACACCTCAAAGAGCTCAAGCAGAGCTACGTGTCAAATTATGCGTGACAGTATCGCATCGAGGGTGTCACACATAGCAACCATTTTTGTCACGCATCAGGGCCAGACTGGGGAAAAAAAGAAAGAAAAAAGGTAGCAATTGCTAGACTAGTACGTACTAGCTGACTGCCTCGAGGCCTCTGCTAGCTCCTCGCAGGGTGCGTGTACGTATATCGCATGCATGCTGAATGCGCACGATTTTGAAACGTACACTATACTCTCTCGCGCGCAGAGTCATGAAAATGTCACGCACAGCTGATCTTTGAACTTGGCATCTCTGTACATGTAGTCACTATGAACATGACAAAGAAAGCGGATAAAATATACAGTTCCTCAGGTAGACAAAGGAACATCCCTTCACTGCTATTATTATGTAGAAAGGTGAATATGCATGTGACACCTGTTCTACACATTTTTACATAATAGCAGTGAAGGGACGTTTCTTTGTCTACCTGGGGAACTGTATATTTTGTCCGCTTTCATTGTCAGTCATATTCATAGTGACTACAGTCATACCAATTTTGGAAGACTGTAGAGTACCGGTAGGCCTATTTGGTTCGTAATCCTCCTAAATATTCCAAAATGAGGTTTTAACTTGAGGTGGTGGAGGAGTGCTGGACAAGTACTATTACTAGCACATGTAATAGTTAGAATTGGAAAGTTCTGTATGACAGCAGATTCGAAAGAGGACTGGTTTGGTGGATGTGAGACTGTTGAACCTTGAAGACTGTTCCATTTTTGGTGGTCCTTGAAAATAATGAGTGTGTGTATGGTAAATGTCTGAATTAGCATACATGTATATGAAGTTTAAGACTGGTACGACTTTAAGTGACCACGCCTTCATCAGGACAGGTTTTCGGTTATAATGAATTTGAAATCAATGCGAAGTTGCATGACCATTAATTATTTTTAGAGGTTAGATAGTGAGCTTCTCCACGGTCTTTCGAGCCCCATAAATGAAGTTGACCGAGAAGTTTGGTTAAACGTACTGCATGCTAAGGGCGTCAATGGGGGGGGGGGGGGGGGGGGGGGGGGGACATCATATCAAATGCCCCCCCCCCCCCATGTTTTGTCATGAATGAAGAGGGACCACCAGGGAGCAACAATTTTGTATACAAAATCTCACGAATTGGCCCCCAAAAATTAGTGCCTCTTATTCACTGGCGAGCTGATTTACCTCTAAATATTTCCTAACGAATATGGGGAAAAAAAAGAAGTTGTGTCCCTCCGATGCTCAAGCTCGGATTGAAGCTGTTGCTGCATGGTATCCCACCCATAGGTGTTGGTAACAAAACGTGCAGCCCCGAGTTGAACTTTTTCAATAAATGAAATGAAATATTCTTGTTTGTGTAGGCTATATAGGGTATAGATCTAGATCTAGGCCTAGTTGAAATTTAAATGAAAACAAGAAATTGTCTAAGGAGCCCGAAAAGACAGGTGAATACAGGTGAAAACATGGACAAGTTCATGGGTTTTCCTTATAATAGAAATAAAAATTGCAAGGGGCAGGAAGAGGGCATGATGACCAGCTGTGAGTGTGATTCTCACAAGTTAGATCTATCAATCATCTAGATCTAGAATTATATTCTAATGTCGTTGAATGAATGTCATGACTCCTGTACATGTATGTAGTTCATACACAATTTTCAACTCCGACGAGGTTTGCAAGCCAAGTCTATCGCCTTTAATAGATAGGGTCTCCACGGTACATTAATAGAGTTACAGGCATATATATACTTGAGTTCAAATGAGGTTTCGTCCACGTCTGGTGTTCCCAAAGCGAGGTCTAACGATGCCGTTCGAAATAACACTGTGCCTGGCATGGCCGTACCATATGGGCGCATTGAACGAACAAATTCACACACAGTCCTACGTACCCATCACGTAGCCATGCGCCACGTGCTCTAACGCACGTAGCTAGCTAGCACAGTAGGGCCTGCACATTGAAATTTGTCATTTCAAAAGATCGTTCGTTTGATGGGTTTATTTATGGGGATAGACTTAAAATCAACACACGTGAGAAAATAAATGAATGGGCATACCCTAAGATGTAAAAACTGCGACAAATCAAAGCTACGCTCGCCTCAGTTTTTCGTGTTCCTCGACGCGATCGACCAAATATAAACTTTTCTCGGCTCACATCCCGTCGCCATACTGCGACATATCGTGTGGCATTATGGGTAAAAGCCTACATTTGGCGCCAAAATGTAGACGATTTAATTGCCACGTGGTAGATTGACGGTTATTCCCGATATTTTTGAACCGTGGAGCCCATATGCATTGGAACAGACGCGGATGGTTGCATTTGTCAAAGTCAGCATGAAAATTATCAGTCCGTCGTACGGATATCAGCAGGCCCAATTATAATTGATTAAGTGCCTATTTCTATACTCTGCATTTATTTCATATACAGTTATCTAGGCCGAAATTTTTATTCAAATTTTCTTAGCCAATTCGACATAGGCCTACTATACTAGTCCCTACTAGTGCTTGATTCTGCATGTGCACCACACCCGTTCGGCGTATAGGTATAGACGCTGATCGACCTACCTGTCGACCTACTGTCTTGATAGGCACAGTTCTCCCGGACAGTTCTAATTCTGCGGACAGTTTTGCGGATCCAAGAATGGGTGAAAATCAAGACTATTACTTTTGGGCTCTATAGCCCTAAAGTCGATTTGACAACTAATAGTCGTTATTTCCCCACTTGAAGACATTTTCAAGCCCCACCTTCTGTTTTAGGGAAGTTCTAAATTAGTATTATCTTTCAAACTGCTGTTGGAATTTAACTTTTTCATTTTTTTGGTCTGCAAATGGGACATCACCCCGGCCCCCCCCCCCCACTCAGTGTTATTTAGGGTACGCATATGCTCGTTCCCTCTTTTTGAAAGCACCCCCTATCTGAGGACTGCCAACATTTCCGAACCCCCCTTTCGCGGGCTTTTCGCGGGCTTTTCCTGCCTTGGAGACCCCCCTAAATCAGGAAAAATGCTCAATGTACCCCCCTAAATTCGGAATAATTTCTCAGGAGTCCAAAGAGATGAGAGAAAAAAAGAAAAAAAACACCCCCTTTTTAAAGAAATCTCCGGGTGAAAAGTCAAATACACCCCTTTTTTTACAATTCTCGGGCCGGACTTTGTCGCACGAAAAGTACCCCTTTACCGGACATTTTGGCAACACGCATGCGGTCATTTCGAAACCTGAGTGGGGGGGGGGGGGGGGGGGGCCGGGGACATCACATATAGTACCTTTAAAGGCCAAGTCCTCTCTAAAAATAACTTACTTACAATAGGCACTGAGAAAAATCAGACAAACCAATCAAAGAAAATTTAGCCTATTATAACTAATGAGAAACACGGAAATCGGACAAGACAAATTGGCTACTCACTCATGAGTCTGCGACGTCATTGCTTCACTATCCACTTTATATTGATAATATACATTTCGAATTCCTCTCAAAGCATTTCAGTCACACCAGCATCCAAATTATAGTATAGGCCTAATGTGTTTTTGTGTGTATGCACTAAATAGAGTAGCCTAATTTGTTCACTTAAATCATGAAATTTTGATAAACTATTTATACGAAATCCATGATTATACAATATTAAGAAAATAGTATAAATTCTTCAAAGTTCATAAAAGATTTTGTGAAATGTCATATACGCAATGTGATACAACTATCATAAACCTGAGCAAAGGCATGGGGAAATCAAGTTTTGGAGGATACTATAAGGGAAATTAATGGGTATTAAAACTTGGTTTGAGTTCGTTGGTATTAATATATAAAGCAATTGATAAATAGTGAGGCTATGACGTCACAAACTGATAACCAAATTGACAATTTGTGTAGTGATTTCCATTAATCCATACTTGTTCATACTTTTTCAAAAGTTCATAACTTCCTAAAAAAAAAAATTCTCGTTTATTTCCATTTCCAAAAAAAAAAAAAAAAATACTTGCAAAGTGTACATAGTAAAACAATGAAACTTAACAACATATTCGTAATTTCCAGTGTAGAACAGGCATATAAAACAGGTTGGTCATGGAGGGGACTGCTGAAAAGCTGGCTTACGGTAGTGCAGCCCCCTAATTAGTTATCCGAGTTTATCATAGTCAAACTTGTTTTGACTCTTTTGATTTTTCTGGGTTAATTGTAATCCTATATTTCCCGTCCCGGTTTTCCGTACGCGCATATTATATAAACAAGTATGACATGTATTTTATTTTCAAATCAAGGAGAGTGTTAATTACTCTCTCCCTGGTCATATCTTACCTAGTTTGATATATCTTTACGTATTGTATTGTTACTCTGTTGTGCTATACCCCTGAAGGGGTCGATATAGAGTCAAATAAAATCTATTAAATCTACTGAAATCTAAATATTTTCAGTTTACCTTCCTTCTTTTTTCTGCTGAAAACTTAAACACTGAAATATATAATGGAAGCCTTACTATATACACTGTCTAGTCAATTTTAAATAACATAACATGAATTACCAAAGTTTTATTTGGCAGAATAAACAAATTATTATATAGAGCCAGGCACGTAGCCACGGGAGGGGGGGGCACGTGCCCCCCTAAAATTTCCAAGATCGGTTGAACTTTTTTAGACCCCCCTTTTTTTTTTTACATCGATCGATTACATGTAGGTGCCCCCCCCCCCCCCCCCCCCCCCCAAACATCGAACTCTGGCTACGTGCCTGTACAGAGCTATAGACTATCCACTTTATAATGGTGTGGGTACGGGGCCGGGGGCGACTTGTACCTGCTTGTACCGTACCGGTACGTACCAGTGCAGTATGAAGGGGTGACCAAAGTTCGCGCAGATTTTAGAACAAATTAGAAAATGTGATATTCGATCCATGTTTTCTCATATTCTACACAAATTTATTTATTTTAATTACTACCAAATGGACGGCAAAGTATTTTACTACCAATTGGTTCAACTACAACATTTATCGTCGAAGGATTTCGGAGATATCGCGATCTAAAAATTCGATGTCCGATCGTGCATGCGCGCTGCATCTAAAAAAGTCATAAAAACAACGAGACCTAAGTTCACGCACGGGGGTTTACAGCTGATTTATACAAAAATACGATCCATCAAAAATAAGGTAATTTCATAATTTGCAAGGCAAAATATCATACAACCAGACGGTACCACTTATTACTTACAATTTTGAGGATATCTGCTCTCAAAATGAAGATTTCCAGACCCTTATCGGTAAGTTGGTAATTTTTCGGAACGGACGCAAATAACTGCAAAATGTGCCGATCTTTTGTCAATATTTTCACAATTTCGCACCCAATTCCAAAGAAAATTTCGTTTCTGGGTAATTTTATGATCCTCTTTCCATTGGTGATATCAGATTTTCGAAATCTTACCGATTTATTGAGAAAGCGAACTTTGGTCACGCGCGAACTTTGGTCACACAGCCATATAGACATGCAGTTAGTTAGTGCAGTGGTTGTTCGTGTAAGTTTGCGGAATAAAACTTTGGTAATTCATGTTCGACGTGACGTTATTTAGAATTTGACCACAAACATGCAGCAGCATACGAAATTGACAGTAGTCATATTTATGACTTTGGTTGTGCCTTGTATTTTAGGCTATAACCAAGAGAAGGAAAACTTCATCGCTCTTATGAAACTTCTAAACACACCACAAAAACCGGAGCGATATTTTTCACCTGTGGACGTAAAGGTATGTACAAGCTTAGCGAGATGAGACCGACGGTGCCGCCGCCGCATCAGGCGCTTGCGCTAGTGAGTAACTGGCCCGGTTGCGGGCGGGAGCTAGCTAGCTGTTCGAGCTTGACTAGACTCGAGAGTGGAGTTACAGCAGCAAGGCGTTCTTTAGTTTTAGTACTACTAGGTCTACTAGCATGTTTTCATTTACCTTCCTTCAATGTTCTCATGTTATTAAGCCTCGTTTCCAAATTATGGCAATGTGTACCCAGATGTTGTGTGTTCCGACTTCCGATAGGTTTTGTAGATCTATTCGGACATTTAATTTAATTAATTTAATGGCAATGACATGTGATTGTGAAGAAGTTTCCAAACAATTATATTTGACAATATTTCATAAAATCTTTGAATCAAAGACTTGTGTTTAGCTGGCCAATGTTATAAACGTCAAATATCGTGATGCTTTTATATAGGGTCTATTTGATGAATGGGTTTGGGGTAAAATCTAAGGGAAAAAAGAGAAGACTTAGTTATATCATGTTTGTCAAATGTTCAGAGTTCAGTAAGCACTAAGCTTTAAGATAAACTTGAGTTCTGGTAATGCGATCATGCGATTGCATTGTGAAAGAAAAGGTGTGGAATGGATCAGAAAAGTTGATCATATAGCATGTAACTAGTAATGGTGTGTAATGCAAGGTTCTGGAGTCATCAAAATCATCATAAATTTGGCAGAGTCTTGGTAAAGTAACAATCACTTGCACAGAAAGATGTGGGACAACACATATGGTGTCGGGGCTAGTAGTAGTACTACCCTGATTTCCTTATCTTTCTATGCTCATTACTCAGCCAGTATACATTTTCTTCCAAAATTGTTTAGCACATGACATTTATTTGTAATCTTGGACATTCAGTGTAAGTTTCGTTAGATTCTGTGAGAATTCATTTTCTTTTTTTTACCAGAACTCAAGTTCATCTTTAATTATTAGTTTATTACCCCAATCGGCATTCCAGACTGTACCATCTGAAATTAATTTTTAAAGGTGTGTATTAGTCTAAAGATAAAGACCAGTTATGGTCATGCGATTGCATTGTGAAAGAAACATTGTGGAATCGATTAGAAAAGGTTGATCATCTAGCATATTGGTGTGTACTGCAAGGTTCTGGAATCCTCAAAATGATAAGAAATTTGGCCCAGTCTTGGTAACGCTACAAGCACTGTACACAGAAAGATGTAAATGGGACTACGCGACACGTGCGTTATATCTATCAGGTCCAAATAGATATAATATTTTACCAAATATATCAATTAGTAGGCTGTTTCTTGGCAAAATTTGTATCATTACGTATTACTCAAAACATATATCCTCTCACATGATTGGTAATAAAAGCTTCCATTTCATTATTTGAGAGGGTGGTGTTTCCGAAACTGGTCTTTACCTTTAACTCAAGTATTACTATTAGGCTTTATAGGCCTACTTTGTAATTATATGGTACCAATTTGCTTTGCCCATTGTCATATTTTTACAAACTTTTTACTTGTGTTGTTATCAATGAAAGGATTAATTTACAGGATCACATTGTATTTGATTAATATTATAACTGTGTCACTGATTACATGTAGCTGGAGCTGGGGACTGACTTTTTCAAAACATCATAAATTGCTTAGGCCTAAAATTGTTAAATATCGACATCACCATCACCAGACATCTGAACACCATGAAAATTGTAACTAAGATTACAAGATGTAATGAAGTTTCAGAGACAGAATAGAAAAAATTGAGAAATTCTAAAAATGGATTTTTATGACGTCACAGCTTCGGTACTCTATAGATTTGTAATACAGGGGGCCGTTTTATGAAACGTCTTTCAACGACATCCCAATGTTGTCAGCCTTTCATCCGACTCTGCTAAGGCTGCGTTTAAGCTCAATTTTGAAGGCAGAATTAGCGATATGAAACGCTCATCGTAAACGCTCATCGTAATCGCAGTTCCACGGTGTACTCTTTATGCTCACTTCTCTGGCTCCTCCAGGCAATTCTTGCTGGGTGGCCCTAATTGGTCTTGCAGCTGGATTCGCAAACCTGCACTGTGCATGCTACGTAGACCCACTAGAGGTCAGTGCGTTGACCCCATTTAAACGCGTTTACAAATTGTAAACGCACCTTTTTGTGAGTTTACGATCGGTGATCGTGATCGCCGTTTTTCGGTTGATTCTACAAAAGTGAGGAAGGACGCAACCCTGTTTTAAACTAAACGCGTAACCGATGCCTGATTCTGGCCAGAAATAGTTGAGCATAAACACGCCCTAAGTGTTTCACAACACCGTCTTTGCCAGGATGTGCAACAATTTCCCCCAAGAAGAGATTTCTCATGACTACAAACCTGTCATGACTATCTTTTTTAAAACACTATGTCAAGTCAACTTTAAGTTTTACCTATTGCTTATGGGCAGTGCAAAATGAAAACTGAAGACTTGTTTCAATTTTTTTTAAACCTTCAAAATTGAAGTTCTCATTTGTGATATAGGTCTACAGTTAAGAGCATTAAACATACAAACTGTTCTTATAACGGTTTGATACTTTAAGTTTGATGCCTTTACAAGTACATAAGATTTTTTTTGTCCGTACTTTACATCGCTCTACCATAGAAAAGTTGCCACAGATGGAACAATTAATTAGTTTCAGACCCATTTTCCATTTTGTAGCAGAACTTGGATACAAATCATATCACATAATTATTTGATGAATACGTATTAAAACTGAGAGTCATTAAATGTCTTGTTTTTATTATTTTCTTAAATATTGACCAATCTGAATCTCATTTCAGTTAGAATTGAGTTGATGTTAACCTCTTACTTGCAAATTTTGATTCGCTAAACGCAAAAACAGCCTTTAGTTTCCTCAATTGATGTTTTTATTATTTGTGCTACCACAAATTAAGCCCCATAATCTCTTTTGGTAAATTATGATAAAATCTGATGGATTGTGAAAAATACTATATTTTTGGGGCCATATAGTGTTGAAATCATTAATTTGTCGCTCTGCGGAACATCATTTGTAAATTATGATATATATTGTACAACACGAATGAGGCCACCATTGTGCATAGCCCAGTATATCTTGGGCCAAATAACAAAAATGAAGTTTTTCTCGTCCCAGCCCGCCTCCTTTTTCTTACTACAGTGTATTTACTATTCAGAAGAAAAAAAGCCTGTGATATACATTTTGTTTAAATAGCAGACTAAAGTGATACAAATCATTTGTTTTGTCATACATTGCATCAGTATATACTCACATAGCACAATATCTGTGAAAAAATAGGCATGTCCAGCTATAATTAGCATGGCAGCCATCTTGGAAAAAATATGCAAAAAAGTAAATAGTAATGCCCTGCCTCCTCCTTCTTTTTTAAAAGTCCTGAGGAGAAACACATTATTTTTGTTATTTGGCCTTACAAGCAAACTTTTAGACCTAAAAACGTATTTACATTTTGCTGATTCCAACGTACAAATGTACATGTAGCTCAAAAATTGCTTTACATTGTGTTTTGTTATCACATATCACTATCAGTTATATAATGTTTACGTTTTGCCTACAATCCAAAGTTTCCAATGACCCCAAGGTGTTTTGCAGTGTGTGTGTGTGTGTGTGTGTGTGTTCACCAAGTTCTCTGTGATTTTGTTTACATTTTGCGAATTGCAACCACCCAAACGGTGCTTTGGATTGACTATTGGATTGTAATCGTTTCCTCTTATCAGCAAGTTTTCCTAATGGTGTTTACATTCAACTAGTTTAATCACCCCCCCCCAAAAAAAAATCTCATTTTCTATTTATGATCATCTCTGTTGAATAAGTTTAGAGTCATTTTTGTTTTGAACTGTGTTCAAACTTCACGATAATGCAAAGTGGTTGTAGATTAGGTGTAATTGAAGCTAGTAATCAGACAATATTTTGAATACTGAATGAAGCTTGTTTGTTTGGAATCCAACATTGGTAGCAAGTTAATCTGTAGACTGAAGATTGAAAAATACATGAAACAAAAACATAAACAAAAACAAACAAAAACAAAGGAGATATATAAATAGAGTGAGATTGGTCAAAGTTTGAAAAAATAGTATCCTGGCATTACATGTATGATGGTTCTCCTTTCTTCCTTTTTGTCTAAATTCCTACTTGCCACAGTTTCCTGTGTCTGAGCAACCCACCGTGACAGAGTTCAACTGGAAGTCGTGTGGTCCTTCCGATCCGATCTCAGCCGATGTGGTCATCCTGCCAGATCCTCTCGTTATCCCAGGCAACATCTCGGTCGAAGCCAATGCAACGCTCAAGGTGGATGTGGTCGCCCCTGTCAAGGTGTCCCTCACTATCAAGAAGAAGGTAATATTTAGGGCAGGTAGCCGGGTGGGGGAGGGGGTGGCCATGAGTGGGATTTTACCTCTGGGGTTTGCAATTCTTTGTTGATTAGACCAACAACAAAAAATCATTTGGTTGTCCTCGATTGCTTTTCTGGAGTAGGGGCGGGTGGGCGGGCGGATTTTTTTAATTTTTTAACTTAAAAAAAAAAAAAAAATCTACTTGTTTTTCCCCATTTTTTTTGTTTTTTTGTTTTTGTTTTGTAATTTAAAAAATTCCATTAAAAAAAAAAAAAATCATTCGGATGTCAAGCATTTAAACAAACAAAGTCTATAAAAAAACTTTAATATGAATATCAAGACCAACACAGAAAGTATTTTTGGCTTTTAAATCTCCATTGTACTACTTATAGCTACTTGCGCCCTCTATATAGCAAACAATGCCTAATCGGTGACCATTGGTCCCCACATGATCCTCTTTATCTTATGTTAGCTGAGAGCTGATTTTATGAGATATCCACCTGTCCAGCAACCTTGCAGGGTGGTCTAATCTCTCCTGTAAACTAGTACAGATGGGCTTTAAAATGAGTTAAGAATGCTCAGAACCTGATTTGAATCAACGGCATTTTGACAGAAAAATAAAAATGGCAAGTTTAATAAATACAGAATTGCGTACTGAAAAGACTACACTGGCAACGGGATGCATTTTGATCCTTGCAAATGCATAAAATGGTATGTTTGGCATTTAAGATTGCTCCCCCCCCAAAAAAAAAAAAATGGGGAAAAAAAATACAAGCGGCCCGAAAATGATGAGCGGGTGGTCTAGGACATCCAAATGATTTTTTTTTTTTGGGGGGGGGGGGGGCCTTAATAGGAATTTTGTTTTTTTCTTCTCTTCACTCTTCTTCTTCATGTCAAGGTTTAGTTTACTATCAAGAAGGAAGTAATGCAGGTTACTGAGGCAAGGGGAGGGGGAGGGGGCCAAAGAGGGGGCCCAATTTCATGAGAAAATGTTTAGCAGCGAAACAGCCAGCTGGTGAATAACCGCCTGGAGGGTGGAGGGGAGGGGGCCAGTCTTCTTCTTCTTCTTTTTTGGCAAATAAAGGTAAAATTAACGTGTTTTTACCTTTTTTTCAGGGGAGGGGGCCCCCCATCCTGGATCCGCCACTAGGGGAAGGGGTGGGGGGGGGGGGGGGAGATATGAGATTTAACTCTAATCCTCCTGGCCAAAATAGTACAGATTTCAACACAATCTCTTTGAACTTTGAACCCGTCAGGTCTTAGTATGGCTACCTATCCCTTGTATCGACGGCGTGGGGTCCTGTGTCTACGACGATGTCTGCGAGATGCTGGATACAATGTTCCCACCCAGTCAACCGTGCCCTGCTCCTCTGGCTACATACAATCTACCATGCCATTGTCCTTTCAAAGCAGTAAGTGTTACTACATGCCTATCTCTTCTTCTTCTTCTTCTTCTTCTTCTTCTTCTTCTTCTTCTTCTTCTTCTTCTTCTTCTTCTTCTTCTTTTCTTTCTTCTTCTTCTTCTTCTTCTTCTTCTTCTTCTTCTTCTTCTTCTTCTTCTTCTTCTTCTTCTTCTTCTTCTTCTTCTTCTTCTTCTTCTTCTTCTTCTTCTTCTTCTTCTTCTTCTTCTTCTTCTTCTTCTTCTTCTTCTTCTTCTTCTTCTTCTTCTTCTTCTTCTTCTTCTTCTTCTTCTTCTTCTTCTTCTTCTTCTTCTTCTTCTTCTTCTTCTTCTTCTTCATCTTCTTCTTCTTCTTCTTCTTTCTCTCTCTCTCTCTCTCTCTTTGTCTTCTCTCTCTATTTTTTTTCTTTCTCTCTCTCTCTTTCTCTCTCTCTCCCCCTCTCACATTATATAATATAAAAATATATTTCCTAGATGATACCATGTCCTATTTGTCACTCTTGTATCTCTTTCGTCTCCCTCTCTTTCCACATCTCCTCATTCTTGCTCTTTCTCTCTATCTCTTTCTCTCTATCTCTCTCCCTCTTTCTCTCCATCCCTCTCTGTCTCTCTCCCCTTCTATCATTCTATTTCCGACGGGTCTCTCTCTCTTTCCTCAAATACTTTATTATCTGCCAATGCCTTTCCCCATAACTTTTATCTTTCTCCTTTTCTATATGTTACTCTTACTCTTGAGATAATTCTTGAAATCTCCTTGTCTTTCTTTTTTATATTTCGTTATCACTCACCTTTTTGATCATCTTAATCTTCCTTCATCTATTTTCATCCATGTGCATTTGTATGTTATCTTGATAAATCTAAGTTTTCTTTTGTATTTTTTTGGTGAATACCTCCTAAATCTCTCCCTATAATACTTACTTCCTGATCTTTTCCCTATCTACAACTATGCCTTGTTCTGTTCTCGTGTACACTGTCTATACCAACGACAATGCTCAAATTTTCAATTACACAATACCCTCTGTGAGTAAATAGTAAGAGAGGTAAGCCCGATTGCAGGCTTCGACCACCCCCCCCCCCCCCCTTTGAAAAGCATGGATCTGCTGCTGAGAAATGTATAGTTTTACCCCTTTCCTCAGGTTAAAGTATAAATTGTTGTTCACAAAATTTAAAGTATAAAGTTCATAATCTGGTATTGGGGGATAAGTCATATCGGGTCTCCCCTCAGCAATTCATCCAAATATCTGTTTAATTTAGCTTATAATTGATAACCATTACCTTTCATGTCTGTACCTTTCCTATTGCACCTTTGTATATATTTATCATGTATTTCATCTTTTGCACAATCTGCGCCTTAAGCATCTGATTGTCAAGTGGATTTTGCACCTTATAAATCTTTACTATTATTATTATTTATACAGTAGGCTTGCGGGGGCACCATTATTATTATTATTATTATTAATAAATAAAAATCCATGTAAGAGGCATTTTGAAGGTTTTAAGGAAATTCCAGAAAATTGGATATTCTTTTTCAAGAAAATCTTTTAAAATGAGTGGAAGCACTGACGGCTCTGTTTTTAAAAACTTTTAACAGTTCTCTTCGGATCAGATAGACCTAAAACAAGCCTCAATATGTAGGAGTAGATTGTCTAAGTCTGAAACAAAATTGAGCAATGTTTGAGTCGTGCCTGGCTTTCCAGCAATCATATTGTACATTGTTCTACTTACGTTGAAGTATACTTAATGAGTGAAACCTGGACCCCACGAGACCTTGCACTTCGCACACATCAGTTCATACTCCTTCCAAATTTTAATTTTGCATGTTTGTGGATTACCCTGCACAACACCTTTAAAAAAATTATTATCGAGTCCTGCTGCCATGTTAGTTGTTAATCATTGCAAACATGTCCAATCTCTTTTGACTCTCTAGGGTACCTACACCTTGCCTAAATCTGACGTTGTAGTTGAGGACACCGGGATCCCCTCCTGGCTGAGCTCTGGCGACTACGAGATCAAGGTCGTCGCCCAGGATAGCAAGGGCAGTGAGCTGGCCTGCTTCTCTGCAACCTTGAGCCTGAAGTAAAGGGATCCTGCTGCCTGTACATCCCCATGCTCTTCCACGATGATGACCAGTCTTCAAGCAATCACTCGATTCCAGCTGCTCAGGCTTTGTATCCATCGGCCCTCCTGGCTCAAAACCACTGTCAAATATTAAAAGCAGAATTAAATTTAACTGTGTGTCGCATGGGACCAGTAGAACATTCATAGCATACTGACTAGCCACTTCATTAATAAATAAACAAATTGCAGTCTGGTCTTTAAATTGTGAACCAGAAATATATCCCATGATACCCTTTGTCTTATGTTAATTGAGAGCTTGATGAGATAACCACCTGTTGGTGACCTTGCAGGGAGGTCTAATCCCTCCTGGCCAAACTAGTGCAGATAGGCTTTAAGAGCATTTCAAGGGCTTTTAAATTCATAACAAATGAATTCACCAGACCCTATGTCAATGTTGAGCCAAGCAAATTAGGTAATCAGTTAATGCTCTTACTATAAGAATGCTTTCTTAGGGCTTTCAGAACAGGGTCATTTGCTATCCTGGTAGATAAAAGAAAGAAAACAATGTAAGAGATGGATTAGGCAAGGAGATTTTATTTTAATCTATTCCTCCAGGTGATTCTGAATTCACCCCCCCCCCCTGTCCTCATCTTATTGATTGTTCTATTCTGAACCAAACTTGTCCCCAATTGTATTGTTAAATAAATTCATGTGGTTTTGATCCAGTTGGGTGTCGTGTGAGTGGTGGTTGCAGATCTCTATTACATCCATCTTTCCCTTTCTACATTTCATCTCATTTCAAGATTTTGTATGGCATTAAAAATGTGATAACCAGGTAGAATTTTAACAAGCAGTCTTTTTATGAGCGAAAGAGCTATTTTATATATTTTTAAAGATATATTTTTATTTACATGTAATTATTCACCTCTATTTTATCTTTTTTAATGATAGTTATATTATTTTCAGGTTTGTGGTATTTATAATATGCAAATATATTAAGGATGATGGTTGATGATATCTATATTTCATGTCATGTATGTAAGGCAACACCCCACACTAACCTCTTTTTTTGTCTATTTATAAGGGTTTAGATTGTAAGTTTTAGGGTCTATGATATGCTCAATCCCCTTTTGGAATGTGAAAATTATGGGGTTCAGTCTTTAGGATTTCAGGACCCATGATTTGATGTTAGCATAAAGAGTGTTTTTAAAATCCATGTGCAATGCTCATTGACAAGGCGTTTTAGTCATAGTTGCCCCTGTACACCGGAGAATGTGATGTACAAATCATACTCATAAGAAGATACTATGAGCAATTGATTTCGCTCTGGGTAATGACCATCCACCGAAAGCAATGGAAATAATTTTGAAGCGCACAATATGTTCCATTGTTTGCCTTATAAAGCTATTGTTGCAGTAAAAATTCAAAATGTTTCATCTTCAAAAGCGTTGTCTTCCTAACAGTGAACCAGAGATATTGAAGAAGCCTCATGAAAAATATATGCCTATACAAAAAAATAAGTGTGCTATAAATGAACAAGAAGGCATTACTACAGAAGTACCAAAGACTTTGTTTCTATGAGGTGAGGGGAACAATTCTTTGATCATCATTTAACTGATTTTGTTATGTCAAAAGCTCTTCCTTCTCATGTAAACATAACAATTCTACTCATGTAAACATAACAATTCTACTCATGTAAACAAAATAATTCTACACATGTAAACATTATGTTCCTCCGGACCACCATGTGTTTTTGTCTTTCGTGACAATAGTTTTTAGCAATATAAATTGTTGTATTATTTCCTTGGGACAGCTTGGCAAGGATCGTCTTTATTCAAGAAAAACAAGTCTTTTATCAATAAATTGTCTCTTCTTTTCAGTTTGAATAATATTCTTTCATGATTAAATGCAGTTTACATGTATATTATATTCCAATACATTGAGATATAAACACAGAGTACTTCCAGAATGTACAGCGATAACTATTATTTTCATTCTTCAGTATACCACAGAGCAAGATTTAGATTTTGATATGATTGTGATGAATGAAATTATGCTATGGGATGAATTAAACATTTTTGTATTTCAAATTGTATATATCAATTATTATTGCAGTTATGCATATTACTGTCATACATTCTCAAGTGTCCTTATTTCCTTCTCAGAATTACAAATATCTATTTTGAATATGTTGAAAATGTCAAATCATGGTATTGATTTATGCATATCCAATCAGTATACAGGTACCGGTAATGATTGAAAAAAAGTATGAACTTGTAGTTAAATGTATGTATATATTGTATGACTGTGTATGAATGATATTTAAATGAGGCAAGGTTTACTTTATATAATGTTATATGATTGATACTGTAAAGGACCAAATTTTTTATCATTATGCTATATTCTTTTGAATAGAAATTAAAGAAAACAGTGATTCTTTGTAATTGAACATTGTATTTAAATTTTTTATTGTAGTAAAGGTCAAAGCAACAGGGTTGCGTGGCCAATACAAGAATTTATATTATATGTGCTTCTAGTATTTGATTCTTAATTGCTATAATTACACCAGTACTGTTTATCTTATTACAAAACAAGAAAATATATTATCAATGTTATATAGAGAACAATGATAATTGTAGTTGCATGTAATATCTTGGCATAATAGCCGATAACTACGCATGCATGAATGCATAATTGTTATGTAGAAACTTTGTATGTACTTTGCATTTAGAATGAGTTTTTTTGCTCACAGTCTGATCCATGTGATGTACAGCTTTTACTGTCTAGGTTTATGCAGTAATTCAATATCTCTCTTGCACCTTGTATGGTTGCGGTTTTGATGGATTTTTCCCCATTTTTTTTCCATTATTTAAAAAAAATGTAGTTTTCAATTATGTGGCAAGATCATAAAATCAGTGCTTCCTAATGCAGTTTGCATTATATACCTCACAAAATATTCTTTCAGCATTTTGCTCATCTACCGGTAGTCAATTTTTCCATTCCATGCTCTGTTAAAATGCAGATCTCTTTTCCATGTAACATTTTATTGCACCTGTCTCTATATATGTCATCAATGCCAGAATGAGAAAGAATTGTTAATCCAAAACTATTTTTCTATTTTACTGTCATATGATATTCGCACAAATACTTATATATACTTGAATCAGGTTCATTAATAAATTCACCTTCATTTTACCTTATCACTTCTCGTTCTTGAATGTATTATTTGTGTACCTGTTTAAAAGACTCTAAGAACTCTATATAGTGGTATTTCATTTAATGGAATTAATTAAAATGATCAGTTTCCTTGGGGTTGCTTCGTTCCACCAGGTCTTTGTCTCAGGTCAGGTTGTTGGGTTACACAACCTTTTGTGAAAACATACCCCCATATTCACAAAAGGTTGAGTACTTCTTGTCGGGTTACACAATATGTGTTGAAAACCTGCCCCAGCCGCAAAAGGTCGGGTAAACTCTGCAAATTATCACAGCTTTTTTCAAGGCTGGTCCTAATTGAGATCAGGCTAATCTTTTTACATATACATGTACATTTATTTGAAAACATGTCCATAATCAGACAATATTTCAGTGTTGATCATGGCCTTTTTGCAAACTCTTTTGATTGATTATCTCATATACGAGTGTTGGGGTCGAGACGCTAGTTTTCATAGATTTGCAGTAGGCCTAGCCTTTTGAGAAAGTGTCGGGTATTAAAACTGGACCAAACACTTTGGCGATTAGAGGAGTGTACGTTTCAAGTTCAAGTTTATTTATTTCACTTTATCAAAGAAAACATAATTGCACATACTGAATAATGATAATTATTATAACTAAACATACAATATAGAAAACATAATGATGTACATGATAATAGTTATAACAGAGAATACAATCATATAAATCAATCAATAAAGTGGGGGATCTACATAAAGTTACACCCAACTTTTCAGGAATTAGGGCTCGATCGCAAAAGTTTATATTGCCTGAAGAAGCCAAGATCCAATGGAATAAAGTCCATTTCTTTGAATTTTTTTTTTAAAGTGCAAAATTCTGCCAAATTTTAACTGAGCTGATCCATTAAAACCTGTTTTGGTGCTTTTCAGAATGTCAATTGAAGAAAAAAAATACTTGAAGGGGTAGAACCATGGTTCTGTGAAGTTGGGGAAGGGCAGGAAGGAGGGGGACATGGATGGGGCACAGAGTCGAATGAGAAAAAAAACACCCACCTTATAAATTAGGGAAAAGGGTATAGGCCTATCACGTTCTGCAAATTTAAAAGCACAATTAATTGTTGACATATTTGTATGTACTTCCTTAAATTTTGTAAAAGTAGGGGTTGGGTGTTCCCCTTAAATCTACAGCATTCTCATCCATCACAGATGAGATCTTTACGAAAATAATCTGAGATCAGTGTTGTGCATTAATATCGGCGGCCCCCCCCCCCCCCCCCCCCGATTCACCCCCTTTTTTAAATCCTGCTACTTGAAGATCAGGTGACCTTTTTCTTGGCCTGACATGGCACGTGATCTACGTACAGCCATCGCATGCGCACTACAGCGCTAGCCGACAAACGGATTTGGGATTGAAAATATCATAACCATCCCTTCTTCCCCTTGTTAAAGCTGAAAAATCAATATGGAGGAGGTGGATAATATTATCATACACACATTTAGAGAAATCGGATGGTGAGTGATCCTTGAATATTGCCGATCTGTGACTATCTAGCTGGGTCACTGTTGTTGAGTTAAATTTCAGAGAGCTCCGCCGCCCAAAGCGTCGGGGCGGAGCTCCTTGGAGTTGCTGCATACTGTTGAGTGTGACTGACTGTGTTGTGTTGCTGTTCTGTCGATGGAATACTGACCGGAAGGGGAGGATCGCTAAGCCAAGCTAACTCTATCATCCCATATAACATGTCGCTTTGTATTATGCATTATGCATTGTAGCATTGTGTGCACTAGCAATATGAAATATGAAATTGATATCATTGAAAAGCGTTAGACTAGTTGTCACCAGGCCTAGTGAACTGAAGAGTGATGATGTTAAGTAATTAACAAAACCTCAAAATATGGATGTTACAAAAAAATAAATCTCAGAATTCAAGCTATTGCTTTATGCCATTAGACAGAGCTTGATAAGACCTTTTATTTGATGCCTCATTCATCGTAATAGCCCCAGTAATAAGAAAGTTATGCCAATTTTAAACGTCCGGAAATCATGTATTTAATTGCTTTGTTTTCCTTTGTTTTTAAACCAAAAGTTGTGATCTCAAATGTGACCGAAAGATTCTATTTCATTACATAAAATCGCCCTTAAATGTATGTAAATACACAAAAATCCCTAATCGGGCCGTCATTTTTGCATGACATTTTCATATTCCTCCTCCAAAAAAACATATTTCTAATCGATAGATTTTGCTGAAATTTCACCAAAAGCAAATTCAAATGTTAACCAATCATCCTAGATACTTTTTTTCAAATCCTGTAGGTGGGATCAGGGTACAGAATGGCACTAAACACGGCTCATGTGAAACAGTGCAGCAAAACAACCTGCCGAAGACATAAATCATAAAAAGTTTAGTATGAAATGAAAGATAACAATGTCATTCTTCTCATCCAATAGAAATCATGAAACAAAAATCTAATCAGCCCATCAAAAGATCACATTTACGTAGGCTATCCAAATTGGTCTCCAATAGTGCATAACAGCCCCATGGTAGAAACCTTCATGGCGAAAGCACACACATTGTAACATACCTACTACAAGTCTCTGAATCTGATGCACTGCTACTGCTAGTGCTACAATACATAGTAAATGATCGAGGTCTAAGTACCTTGAACCTTTAAGTTAAAGCATTAATTCCTTTTCAAGCTCAAAAGCTATATTGATTAAACTGGGATCCTAGAAAACAGTATGGACCTCATCATAGTCAGACACGTAATAGCGCTATAAAGTGCTAATTTTTTGCATACACCCTGTACATTTAGTGAACAAATTGGACACAAATAAAGACTGTCCATGAATCATTTACTTTTAAATATGAAGCTCCCAATTCATACTGTTGTAATTACTTTAAAAGCCTGTGATAAATCAGTTCTGTATTCAACAGCCTATTCACAGCTCAAAATCATGTACGTAGAAAACCTGGAGAAACTGAAGCTGATTTACCTCCCTTTGTCTTGTTTTGCTAGCGTTTGCAAATTGTCAAGTGACTCAAGTTTCAGTTAATGATCAACAAAAACAAAAACTCTGTCCCTGCGGTCAGTTTCATGACCTGCCAGAAATTACAGGTTTTTTACTACCAAATTTGTGTACCATACAAGAATATATGTTTTTGTATGTGTTTCAAATGAAAATCAATAAAATCCCTGTGGAGGGAAAAATATGGAAAAAAAATAAAATAAATTACTAGAGGAGTCTAGATCTAAACAATAATTCAGAAGAAAAAAAATTAAAAATTGTGTACCGGGTACATATAAGACAGAGATTTAGTGCTCTCTTTGCCAGGATTGACAATAGATTAAATTTTCCTGGTATTTTTCCATCATACCTGTAGGTTAGCTGATTTGATTGTATTTTACTGCTGTTTACATTTTCATGTAGGTGTCATCAATTGTCACTAAAGTGCACATTTTGAGAATTTGAGTGGATTGTGCTGAGTTTTGTACAGTGGTTTTGAAAATGCTGAGAGTCAATAGAGGATGTCTAACAAAAATACCTACACACAAATACTGATGCTTTTAAGAGTGCTCTATTGAAATGTTTGTTAGTGCTAAACATAGATTGCAATTAGCCAGTCAAGACCTCAACACTAATTCCCTTGCATAGTACAATATTTGCTTGCATTGTATTTTGTTTATACTTGTTTATACTTCCATTTATCCTCCTTTGGGTTTAATTTGAAATGAAGTGACAATTACACTTTTATAATAAATACATTTTCAAGCAACAACGAAAAAGAAAAAAAATATCATGAAATTTATAATCATGATTTTTTTTTTTCCTCTCTTTTTGAAGTGATCTTGACGAAGATGTCGTGACCCTACGTCAATTCACACCGGAGCTTGTGGTGGAGGCATCGGTACGATGTCTGAAATTGATAGACACCAATACAAACCTTCCTCACTCGCTGCCTCCCGGCATGTCAGCCAGGTTCAGGCTTGGTACAGACCTCGCTAATGCTCTACAGGTATGCATTTAAGAAAGGGGGGTGTTTCACAAAGATCCTAAGTCGAACTCAACTCTTAAGTTGGACCTAAACATTATGGAGAGCCATTTGTAGCCTCAAAATAAAATGTATTAAAAATCAAAAATTCAAGTATTTTTGACTTTTCATTAATTCCACATCAAGAACATGAAATCTCCTTGATAATAGAAAATGTGAATGATTTGAATCGACAGTTTATGCCTTTAAAAATAACTTTTACAAAATATTTTTGAAGATGCTAATGGCTTTCCATAATTTTATAAGTCCAACTTAGTGATAAGGTCAAGACTGTTCAACTAAGGATCTTTGTGAAACACCCCCCATGTTTGTAATCTTTTGCAGATTTGAAACGATGATTCTGATTGGTTAATGCCTAATGGTCAGCTTTTTGAAGAATATATGAGCATGCAGCAATCATCTTGATTGGCCATTGCCATTTTGTGATTGATTACAAGTTTACAACTTTCATGTTATAAATGGAGCCCTGTTCTATATCTTTTAACATTTTTTTTTGTGTGAGGTGGGGGTGGGGGGAATGCCTTCATTTAATTATGAATAACAAGTGTTATGGACAGAAAGATTTCCCCCAAACAGATCGATGTGGATGTATAATTATCTTCTTATAATGTAAATTTGGTAACGTTTGTATATACAAATTAAAGAGACCTTCTAAGGCTTAGATAAAACTAAAGTTCACTAGGTCATTCAGGTTCTAGAACATAAAATAGAACTAGAAGATAAAAGAGACGCAAATTCCTTTTGTTTCTGATCAACAGTGGTAAATACTCCCTAAAATTCCTGTATGTTGACATTTATTTTGTTTTTGTGTTTTAATTTACAGTAGTTGATTTTATAACATTGATTAAGAAGTACCCACTGAGTAAATTGCAATAATTGCCTTTTCATTCTCCTAATTTACATCTATTCAATTTGTTTAATTAGTTGATTTTATAACAGCGATTGACAATTAATCAGAGAGTGCATTTCAAATACTGTTCATTCTCTCCATTCAAATTAATCAATTACATGTTGTTGATTTATAAAATTGATTCAAAAGTAATCATAGAGTGGATTTAAATTTACATTGTTTAATTTATCATCATTATATTTACCTTTTTTTCAGTCACTTGGTTTCCGAGGTGACATGGGCTACCAGACCTTCCTGTACCCTAACGAGGCGGACATCCGTCGTCTGATGATGTTTCTGGTTGAGAAGTTGCCTAAGGAATCGGTGACTAGTACCGATGAACCACAAGGTAAGAGTGCTGCACAGACATAAGGCCTGTCTTCATCAGCTCGAGTTTGCCAAATAACCCGCTAATTTCAGACTCAGGATATTATCCCGAAGCTCGAAATTGCTTGGATGGGTGCAAATTAGCCTGCTATTTCCCAAATACGGGTAAGGGGATATTTTCTTGACCAAATATCCTGCTAATTGCAACTGCGGGTTGATGGAAACGCAAATTAACTGGTTAATTTGGATTGGGATAGTTAAAATAGCTGGTTATTAGGCAAACTCGAGCTGATGATGACAGGCCTATAGAAGGTGAAAATGTAGTAGTGAAGTGGTTTATGATAAGAAGAATAATATTGATAATTATTTTAGATTTTTTATAGCACACATATATCTAATAAATAATAATAATAATAATAATAATGGATCCTGAGGTGCACACAATTAAGAAATAAGAAGTTTACTAAGAAAACGACAAATGACAAAAATTGCAGTACAATAATCAGATATGATAAAATCTAATACATTGTAATAATAATAATAATGATGATAATATGTATTGTTTTCATATTCAGGGTAGCCTCATCAATATTGACACTGTTTTTCCTGAGGGCCCTGCAATCATATTATTGTCAATGATGTCATTGTGCAACTTGTCAAATGTAGATTTTGTTCATAAAGTTCTTTTGGAAGATTGAGATTGATGCACTTGACTTGATGTACTTGTTTGAAGGGACGGCATCTTAGAGGCGGAGGGTGGCTGCGCAGAAAAATCTGTCACCCCATGATTTAATCCCTTAACTGGGGATGCACAGTTCATGAGTTTGAGCCCTGTCACTGTGCTTATAAATGCCCTTTGGCAAGACATTGACTCTGGTGGGGTGTTAAATGTGGTACCCGGTAGGATTTATTTCTTGAATGCACTCAGCACTGTGTTCCTGGAGCTAAAAATTGGCCTAATACTTTTCAAAACCCAGTGGAAACACGTTGTGCACCAGATATACAAATAATAGCATAAACATGAATGAACTCATTTTGTTTTCGTCTCTGTTGGCATCCCCCCTTTTTCCCCTATTTTGTAGTTCCTTTTGTAGTAACAGACTTGTTAATGTAATTACTCATTATTCCTAAGTATCATTTGGGGTGTTCACATTTGTACAAACATTACTTTTTAGTGGACCCCTCTGTTTCCAATATGTATTTCTACATTTGTTGTAAATGTTTATGATTGAATTGTAATGTTTTGTTGGAAACATGAATAAATTGAAATAGAAATTGAAAGAGAAATTGAAAGGAATAGAAGAACTGTAAAATTATTTTGAATTCAGCTGATTTCAATAGGGCTATGTCATTCTGAATAATAATAATAATAATAATAATAGTCTGTTCTTATATAGCGCATAATACTTAGTCTCTATGCGCTTCCAAAGAGCTTCAAAAGTTATTACCCTAGCTTTAGCTCCGGCTACCGATATTGGCCCACAGCGCATTTCAAGGAATAATCCTAACAGGTATCCATTTACCTCACCTTGGTTGAGTGTGGCAAATGTAGATTAATGTCTTGCTAAAGGACATTAGTGCTGCGGCGGACCTTTTGATCCACAGTCCGGTGACATATCCGCTCGACCACGACACCACTTTCATGCTGTTTGATTTTTTTTCTTCACAAGGAACTTCTGCTATGCTGAGCCGTAGGATATCATCAGAGATCGCCCGTCAGCTGCAGAGCCCCTGGGTGCCTCCTCCATGCAAGAGAAGATCCATCCGATGGGTCGGACCAAAGCAATGGCATAAGGAGGTGAGACCGCAGACAGGAGGAATCTGGGCCCTGGTTCACAAAACTTGATTTCAATAACAAGTCAGAAGCTACTGCTATAAGCTACTGAAATCATGGCATCTGATTGGCTGAGACCAAATTTGTCATAGAAAGTTAGCAGTTGTTATAGATAACAAGTTTTATGAAACAGGCCCCTGAATTCCTTTACTTTAATATTTGGGTTGGACCAAAAAAAATGGCATAAGGAGGTAAGAAAGAAGGCAGACAGAAGGGATCTGAATTCCTTTACTTACTTATAGTAAAAGTAGTTCACTTTCTACACGTCCATATATTGTAATATTTTAGTTACCTATTGTTTTGTGACATGTTGGGTTGGATTGCTTTTAATATATCTATATTATTTCTTCCAAATGATTTTGTAGTACATGTACCAATCATTTCTTTACTTCATTTATTGCTTCATTCCTTTGCTCTGATATCATTCTCTTTGTCCAGGGTGCATCGGGCAGCCATGCCTTTAGGAGCATCCCTCTTGCCATCCCCACTGGTCTAGGGGACCTTACCAAACAGATTCCCAAAGGTATGTACTACACCTAACCTGGAACCTTTCCTTTCAGGACGGGATTTATATTAAAGTGACTCGGTAACATTGTCTCAGATTCTGAAACAAAATCCTTGAAGTAGCTCATGCTGCAATCATAATTATAAACCAGTCAAGAATCCCATGACTTTAACAAGCCAATCGTCTGTCTGATTATCAAGATATTTATGATTGGAAATCCAATTTTCGTAGTGTTTTTTTCCTAACGGTTTTCATAACACTACAGTCTATTTGGGAAAATGAGTATGGTAAAACCGGTCACTCAAAGATTTGATTTTTTGAGGCACTTTATGATCATTTTGGAGCATAATTTTTTAGGGCTTCCATATAACACCATATCACAGACACTGATAACACGTAAGGTCATGTATCTCAGATTTAACATTGTTAAACGGTGACATCATAAGGGCTTAATTGATCGCATCTTTTTCTTCAAATTGGCAAAAAAAAAAAAATTCTCTTATTGCTACATTGTTCAAATAATATGTGATATCTCTGAAAACAATTTACATGGGTGAGAATGCTGTTGAAAAGTGGAAAAATTGCCAATTTTGATAGAAAAACAATGACTTTGAATCTTATAAAGTGTTGCCAATTTAAGGATTGTAAACCATATTTTCTTTTTTTTTAATTCCTGGCATCAAACGCAGTATAGTCATGACCAGAAATAGATGCTATGTGTGCAGTAATGTTTGCCCTTTCTACATTTCTTGCATGTGGCATATTTTTTTGAGCTCTGAATCAAAAGTGATTGAGTCAAACCACAAAATCTGAAGGATTGTCACAAAAGGGTTTTAAAGGGGGTGTAGCATGGCTGGTTAACGCTATCTGCGACTTCTTTTGGATAACTACACATAAACGAATGGACTTGATTAACGGTCAGCGCGCGCTAGCGTTCGCGAAACAGAATGAAGTTCTATTTTGCATGCACGTTTGGCCAGAGTCAGACCTTGGGAAAGACACAGTCTTGTCATGCAACACCCCCTTTACAGTAGTATTTTGTTCTGTCGACCCATAGCATTACAGGGTCTCCTTTTAGTGATGCTTTCACGTTATCTTCTGATCCAGAATGCTAGAAATTGCACATTATACACGAGCAGAAAGAAAATTTTGAGTCTATTTCTAATGCTGTACATTATGCCGCTCACAAATAAGAATGATTTCATTGTTTCTAATCATTAAATTCTCTAGATTTCTTATGTTTTTTGAGAATGAAATCTATTTTCAATTGGTACTTTTTATTTACTTGCTCCCCAACACTCTGCATCGTTTTGCTTTCACTTTTCTCATTTGTATATATTTCTTGTTTTGATTTAAGATATCATGAAGTATTACAACAAGCACATGCCACTAGTCAAGGATCAGCCAGCAAGAGATGAAGATCTGGCGCCCTCATTGTTGGAATTTAATGCAGCCTCCGTGACAGCTGCTCAAGAGTGGGAAACAGAATGGAATACAACGGGTCTGCCATCAAGACTATCACAAGAAGTAGGTTCATTTACCCTCACTATAGAGAAATAAAGCCATACTATATTAGAAGCACAACCACAAAATCCTCTCTAGTGCCATTTCATGATCAGCTGCAGCAGTATGGCCCATTAACTTACTGCTTTTCTAGCTGTGCTGCTGGTTCGTGCATCAATTCCTCTGTCTGCGAAGTGGAAATGAGGTATTGGGTTACGCACTAGTTGCAAGTTGACCGTGAGAATGCGCTGTGCAATAAACAGTGCGCTAGGGCAGAATGTGCATCAGTTTAGTATCGCTTTAAGATGTGCAGTCTTGAAGGAGATGGTTTTTGAGAAATAGGATGAGGAGGTGGGGTGGTAGGCTGAGGAGGAAGAGAAAGCCGAAGGAAGAGCGAGGACGAGGGATGGTAGTATGAAGAGGAAAACATTAAGAATGGATAATCGAGATGGAAGGAGGAAGGAAATACTGAAGAAAGGAAGAGAGGGGAGAAAGAAGAAAGATAGGATGAAAAAAATGATGAAGAATAAGAAGGAATAAGAAGAAAAAGAAAAGAGGAAGAGGAGAAAAAGAAAACCTTATATATTTATATTTCTCACATTGACAATATTGAATGAACTTTCTTCTTTCCGTAGTTCCATTGACTTAAGCCATTCATTCCTTCTCAAATTTTACGTTGAATTAACCTTTAAGAAGTAATGTTCAAATCCAGATTCTAATCCAATCCCTGATTTTCTTCTCCTCCAGGAGTACAAAGCCAGGAAGAGGGAGCGTCTCCAGAAGAGGATGGTCAGCGAGGTCCGCCAGGGACTCCAGAAGTCCGAGCAACTGGACCGCAAGTCGGCCACAGCGGACCTGATGCAGATGCTTGACCTCTTAGGTCAGAAGAGCGCTACCAAGGGTACCAAGGGATCTCGATTCACCCACACGGAGAAGCTGCAGTTTGCACAGGTGAGCTGTAAGGCGTTTAAAACCCCAAAATCTTGAAATCTACAGATGTTTTGTTTTTTTTTTGTTTTGTTTTTTTACTGTTTTTTATAGAAAAAAACGTTTAATGAATAAAAAAAAAAAAAATAGATATTAAGGCAGTGTATAGAATACTATGGTAATTTCAATTTTTTTTGAAAAATTCACTCATTTGCATATTTATGGTAATTTATGCAAATATGGTAATAACATTCACATTTTTATCCATAAATCATATATTCTTCATATTTAAACATTAATTTTCACTACATATATTATATAGACCATTTGGGATAATAATACAGCCAAAAAAA
The DNA here is from genome assembly GCF_000002235.5 of Strongylocentrotus purpuratus. Lineage (NCBI taxonomy): Eukaryota > Metazoa > Echinodermata > Echinoidea > Camarodonta > Strongylocentrotidae > Strongylocentrotus > Strongylocentrotus purpuratus. The sequence continues at coordinate 24,072,374 of NW_022145596.1, forward strand.
TTTGAAGAGCCAGGATATTCCTTATGTTATCTATTGTTTTGATAATTTCTTATGTATTTCTTTGTTTTTTTAACTTATGTATTTTAATTTTTTTGTTGTTTTATTTCATTTCCAACTATAATTCAACTATTATGACCCAAAAATAAACACCTAAACTATAAACAAGACCAAATAACCAATGTTTTTTATCTCTTTATTTGAAAAATGAGATTTCCATATGTTTTGTACACAAATCACAAAAATGAGCGATTTTCGGGCTGACATGCAAAGACAAAAGGACACGTGACTTTGTAACGGTATGTCCAATTTTTGAAAAAATTTCTTTCAAAAGATGCGCATGACTCGAAAGAAAAAAGTGTAACAAAATTTCAGTGCAAGATTTTTTTGCGTTAAAAAATTATTGCAAAAAATGTTGAGGGGGGGCTTCTAAAGCCCCCCCCCCCCCCCCCCCTGGGCTAGATAAGGGTTAAGAATCCCACTTTAAGATGTGGGACTAGAGGTGTTGATGAGGCTGTTATGCAACTGTGCTGGGTTTTGTGATAAATGTCTCAAAGTTAGCATATTCCTGTGTTAAAACTATGCAAGTGGTTGTTTATGTATTTTGCTGGTAGAAAATCCGTAGAAAAAGTGTGCGATTAACTCTACATGTATGTTCATATGTATATGGATCTATATCTGTATCTGTATATGGATCTTATGATCACATAACAGATAGAAATTCTCAAAGTATTGATGCACAGTGAAAATTCCTCTGTATGCTATGAGAATAATGAGAAAAAGATTTGATTTGAAAATACATGTAAGTTATTGATACTTCTTGAAAGTGTTTGAAAGGATTCTAATCAATATCATTATTTTGAATACTTTCTTTTTATTTTAACTTGTGTAGGATGATGAGAAAACAGCAGCTCAGATTGGTATAGGTGAAGGAGGACCAAGAGCCGACACCGAAGAGGTATGTTATTTGAAATGAAATGAAATTTGTTTTATTACTGATAAAAGTTATTAACGACTCAATTCAATTTGCAAAAAGATCTTTGTCTTTTGGGGTTCCTCTTACATTTATAGTTTCCTTAGACTTAAGGCCTTACCTTTAGTTGTTTCCATCCTGGAGAGGACGATCCGCAAGTTTCCTTCACTGCGCTCTGTCTTGGGATTGGACTTTGCATGATTCCATGTTGTATTTCTGTCTTTTCGGTTTATTGTTCTCCTCAATGTAAATAATGGTCTTCCTCTTTTTCTTTTTCCAGCTGGTAGATTCCAATCAAGGGCTATTTTATGAATGTCGTCTTTTTCCATGCGAAGTACGTGTCCAATCCATGTTATTCTTGGCTTGCCTGTTATATGTGACTTTTGTGTCGGATCAATGGCTCAGTCCAAATTCACTGATATTATAATAATGAAGTTATTAAAGGAAAAACAAAAAACCGGTTGTTATGTGTTCTTTCCAATTTACATCTCTTTCTTTATTCATTTTTGTATTTTGTTTCCATCATGTCCATGTCTATTAAAGCTCTATAGCCCTCGATATCTTGGCGTGCCAGGCACCCCGGCATGTAAGTCTGAGAATGGTTGTACCACTGGGTGCATTTGGCCGGTGTTATGGTGTCGATGCACTGCAAGGCAACCTCTCTCAGGGCGTCGCGTTGCCACTGTTGCAGGTTTACTCCTGCTCGTCCAGCAGCTATCCTGTCTCCAACCTGCCGTTGCCATGCCGGCAGCGCCAAGGTTCTCTTTACAGCACTCTCATTGATGAGTGAGCCATTTCAGTCATGTTAAAAAAGGGCGAGTAAAGAGGGAGGCGCTTTGTTTCAATCAGAGGGTTGACATCCTCTGGGAGCTAAGCTCTCACGTGATGCCTGGCGTTGTCATAGATTAAGATGACAGGGGCATCATCAGGGAAGATGTCATTGCACTCTGTAACTGTTGCGGCAAGGAACTGCTCGAAACTTTCTTGGGTCTCGAAAGCCATCTCATGGTGCATGAGACCAATTGCTGCGGAAACGGCAAACGTGACGTTGCAGTTACGACCCTCCTTGCGGGAATACCTTGAGGTGCTCTCCCTTGAGTGCGCCGCGTCCAGATATTATACCCACACTCGTCTATGAAGACGCAGTTGGCCAAAACTCCATCCCCGAGAAACCCCTCTGTATACTCTACCCATTGTTGGAGGACAGTTTCGGTGTCACAAGCATGGCATCTAGAGCCCTCGCTATGGTATCCGTTGACACTTCCTGTTTTTGAGGGAGGTCTTCCTGGAGTTTGTCCTTCATTTGCCGAAGCGAGAGCAGTGGATTTGTCTCAATGATATCTTGAAGATAGTTCTTCATATCATCATCTGTCTTGGCGTTACGTGCCCCACCTCTTGGTAGCTTCTCAATCTTACCGCTGTCCAGATAGGTGGTTACTATGGATCGCGCTGTAGACCGCTTTATCCCTAGAGTATAGATCTGCTAGTTCTATATAATCTTGGCCGTTTCCTTCGACCAAACGACGTCTGTTGACGTTGGAGAAATTCATGTACTATACACGAGCTGCCATAATGTAAGATCTTTGTATATATATATAGATTGTGCTCAGAAGAGAAATCAAAAATTGCGCACCTCCTCTTGGGGACAGTTACCTGTGTAATGAGAGATACCTGCTAACGAATACGCATATATCATTCCTACAAGTAATCTTTGCATAAATTATTCAAACAGAAGTCTACAAAGTAACAAATTAAAATGAAATGAAAAGCAATGCACAAATGTCACATATGTATGCCTATTCATGAAACTGAATGCTCAAATACATTCTGTACCACCGTCTGTCCGGTGCGAAGTTGAATGCTCTTTGCACGCTTTTCTAAATCAAATGCTTGTTTTTGACGTTCCCGTCGCGAGAGTATGAAATCGCATGCTACTAGATCAAATTGAATGACGCAATTAGCTTTTTGAATGTTGATCTACATAGTCATTCAATTCTGCACGAAATTGAATGAAGATGGTGTTAATTCGGATGCTAAGTTTACGAAGTTGGGCAGGAAAACCTATATTATACCATATGTAGAAACGTGAGGAAAAGGCGACATCCCGGGGAAAATGACCGTTTTCTTTTACCATTGTGCAGGAGTTGCGGCAGAAGAGGGAGGACGAGCAGACAGATTTGAAAGAGCAGTTGAGTCGTCTCATGACGCAGCTGGAGGGCCTAGAAACAGAGTCCAAGCAATTGGGTGCAAGTGTGCAACAGGTGAGTGGCCCCAGGGGGGAGGAGAAATGTTCATGATGGGAGTGTGCCTGAAAATGATGACAGATCAACAAGAAGAAATTTCCAATTTGTACACAAACGTAGTTTTGAATAATTTGATATGTCCCTTAATTACCACAATAAAGTAACTATATCATAGTTACAATTTTGTGTTTAATTATGTTATTACATTTTATTTTAATTTAGTGACGGATTAAATTATTCAAAAACATATTCATATGAACACTTGGCATTCCATACTTCGTCGGTGGATTAAACCATGGACAAAAGTTAGTCTGAATCGAGAATATCAACCAATGATTATAAATTTCACTCTGCGTTGTCATTTTAGAGAATTCAATGATTGTATGTGTGTTTAATCACTCTTATTCATGTAGGGCGCAATGTGCTTCACCATAAATGAGCTCAAAATTTTCCAATTATAATATTTGCACTTTCTGCTCATGTACAATTTGTGATCCAGAGCATTCTTGATCAAAAATTTAAAATAGAATGTCACTTCATAAATAAGAGACTAAACTATTGTAGGTTAAACATCATATTACACCTGCTTTTATAAAAGACCCCCTTGATATTGGAGTATGCATTCTGTTGTCAAATAAATTCTATTAACAAAAATTAATAATAAATGAGCAATGAGCTGCATTGCAAAATGATAATATCTTAGTTTAAAAAACCTTGATTCCATGGAGTCAAATTTTTTTGACAATTGCTTCATAAAATTGACCTGGCTTTTGACCATGTTTTTACATGAAAGCATGTGATGATATGTTTGAATGTTATATATTTTTTTTTTCTTGTACATATATATATAAAGTGCAACCCTTCTTTAAATATGGTGTTAATTCAAATCATCCCCACTTGGATTAGGGCAGTGTTTCTCAGCTGCTTGGCTGCGAAGCTCTGTCAGGTGGGCTGCGAGGTCAACCAAAACATGATTTTAACAATTTAACTCATTAAAAAAATGTAACTTATCTTACATGATACAGCTGGATTTCAGCTCTAACTGTTACATATTACATTTTCCATAGATATTAATGTCTTTATGGAAAGGGGGGAGGTAGTGTACTGTAGTAGTAGCATTACAATGGACAGTGGCACGACACATATATTACTACACAATTAATTTTTTTTTTTTCTTGTTTAACGTTCTACTCATTTTTGGGGGGTGAGGTGAGCCTCAAAAAATTCTTACAGTCTATGTGTGCCTTGAATTAAAAAGGTTGAGAAGCGCTGTGTTAGGGGATGTGCATTATGACTTTGTATTTAACCCAAACAAGCTGACCTCACACACCCTGTTGCCCTTTGACCTTTGACCTTGTTTAGATGGAGGAGCAGACGATGGAGAAGAAGAGAAGTAACTCGGAGAAGGAAGCTTCTTACAAGGTCAAGAAGAAGACCATTGACCTGCTTCCAAATGCAGAGACGAACATCACACTCTTACAGGTATTAATTGACCACATTGCATGGTCTTGTGATTTAGGATGTGAAATATATCCCAAGTGATGTGAATGGTTATATGACCAGAGGGCGTTTCACAAAGACTAAGATCGACTTAAATTGGACTTAACTATGGCAGGCCGTTCATTCCTCTGTTTCCTCTCACCATTTACTGGCATTGATCTCTGAAGGGAGGTATAAATTGTGGTCTCAAATCCACAGAATGTACATGTTTTGATAATTCATTATTGAAGGAAAAAATATTATCTAAAGATCATAGTGGTGAGAGCAAACAGTAGTCCAACTTAACGTCGATCTTAGTCTTTGTGAAATACCCCCATGGGCCCCAATACACGAAAGTTTCAGTCGATCACAAAATGGCAACGGCAAATCAAGATCATTGTTGCATAGACATATTGTTCAAAAGGCTGATCATCAGCTATTCAGTATCTTTGTTCCAAATCTGCAGCTGATTGTGTTACGGAGCTCAGGTCCTTGTGATATAAAGAGTCAAATTAATATTTTCTCCAAATATCAATCGTTTATCTCCTCAAATTAATCATACGGTTGTATATCTTGTAATCACTCCTAACTTTACAATAAAGAGTAACTTACAGTTGATTTTATGGCAGATTGATACTAGTAATTGAAGCAAGATTGGAGATACAATTAAAGGAATAGTTGAGTGTTGGTCAATACTCACATTAGCGAACGAAACTATGATCTAAACATAAAAAACATACAATAAATGTCTAAGAATGCATCATTGAAGATATAAATCCGAAATATTACATTAGAGTGAATTTATATGCAAAAAACCTGTTCGACTGCAAATGATTTTATTTATCAAAAATTTTACTTTCGAGGCGTGTTCAGTGTAATTGTATAGCGCCACCTCTCGGTCAAGCGGCAGCACACCGTGAATTTTCGCCAAGACGACGATCGGATATGGGCGTGCAAGTAATATCCGAACCATGTCTATAGCGCGCTGACTGATTTATATTGTACACATTATGGTATGCGAGGCCTGCACATAATTGCATGGTCTGTGGTACTGGTAGCGCTATTGTTTTAGAGCGCGATATGCGAATACTGTATGTGTATGTAGTGCGAGTACGCTCGACCTAGTAGTAGTGTATGTGTATGTATTGTACGTCGTATGACCAAGGAGTTACTACACACTCCTTGGTATGACCCAGTTGATTACTTCTACAGTGTAAAGAAAGTGGCTTACTCTACCTATCAACCAATATGTGAGACAACGCAAGGGCAATTTTGTATTTCGTTTGTAGGAACAAAGCTGTGGAATGATCAGATGAAATTAGATTAAAAACATCGAGGTTATCTGTCCACCTACCTTCTATGTAAATGACGTGGGCCTTCGTTTTTCCTTTTATATTACTTGTCTTCCTTTTATAATATGTGAAGAGTTTCATTCCAAAAGGAGCCAAATCCACTTTGGGTACTTCTGAGTAAATTGCCTTTTTTATTTCTCCACTTTCCCTTTAGCCATGTATACCTTCATGTTGTTATATATGTTAAAGGTGTCACCCTGCATGGACCTGATTATCTGCCAATAATGATAAGAAAAAATCTTCCCTTCGGCTTTTCTGATGTTTACTAAATTTTTTTGATTTTTTATTTTCGTGGATTTAGCTCCTTTTGGAATGAAACATGTTATTGTACCTAAAAAATAAAAAATAAATCATATTTTCTCAATAAAGTCACTGAAATTTTATTCAAATTTAGCAGCAAACCTTTCCTTTTAAATAATAATAGTGAAATCACACATAAATATAACCTTTCGAAAAGAAAGTAAACAACATTATTACAGTTTCATTCCAAAAGGAGCTAAATCCATTCAATTCCAAAAGAAGCTAAATCCATGTTTCATTCAAAAAGGAATTACTAAATCCACATTTTTTTTTGGCACATATCGCACGACAACCAAATGCCCTAAGATGTTGATACCCACTTTGATAGAAAAATAAGGTTTTACAAAATGGAAAAATACTAGAAGAGAAAAGGTAAGAAAGAGTAAAGACGGATTGAGGACGGTAAACCCCAAACAAGAGACTCAAAAGATCTACCCCAGAATCCTCTCACCGGCACCAGAGTTGCCTAGGCCAATGATGGCCGAGAAGATTGCGCAATGTACCGCGCCGGTCTGGCAGGAAGGTGCCAATTGCGGTGAGGGGTTTTCATGGACCAGTAGATCTGAGATTATATTATCCAAAAAAAAGAGATGAATATGAATTGACAAATAGTACCAAAAATAGAAGAAAAAAAGAAATAAAGTGAAAGGCGTAAATATTCTAAAAAAGAATGAAACACCGATAATACCAAACAACAACAACAACACAAAATCAAAAAATTTGATAGAAATCAGAAATAACTGGTGGATTTTTTGTCTTATCATATGTTATAGGTCCAGAGCGACACCTTTAACATATATAACAACATGAAGGTACATGGCTAAAGGGAAAGTGGAGAAATAAAAAGAAATAAATTAAAAAAAATATTAAAAATTGTTGTATCAGTATACTATAATGAATAACAGTAGTGAATTAATTTAACATCTTACTTGATTCATACTTGTCCATAATGCAGTGTTTTTCAGTATTCTTATTTTGGTACTGCATGCAATTGTAAAGTTTAAAAAAAAAAGTGATTGTAACTTCTTGTAAATAAGTTGTGTTCTACAGTGCCTGTGTATTGCATGACCTACGTCAGTACGTGATAACTTGTAAATGTGTAAAGACATAAGATTTTAATATAATTATAGTAATGCTAAAATGAAGATACATAACATATTTTTATGGTGTACATTGAAAGCTTTATTCGGCCATAACTAACAGTTAAATTTACACAACATTATTGAGATGAATACAAATTATACTTGCTGTACTGAAGGCAATATTTAAACGTGATGTTGATTCCAACCATTGCATACAAACAGATCATGTGTATTAAAAAAGGCACATTTTTATTTAGCATCTATCGCTATGACAACTTTAACCGTCGTCATTAAGAAGGAGCAATATACTTTATTTGTATACCACCATGTCTTGTTACTTATTAGTTACTGCTTATTTATATACATCTTATCTTGTGTCTTTCATAAAAACTTGACATACTCTATAGGCAATGTGTAGATAAGTTTACCAAAGAAAAGTATCTATAACAGTAATGTTTCTACGCGCTTGACAAATATACTATTACCCCGGTCATTTGATTCAGTGCTTGCCCGCACACAATGTTTTGACTAGTACGTGATCATACAAATTTTGCCGAGAAACTGCCTACTAATTGATATATTTGGTAAATTATTATATCTATTTGGACTTGATAGATATAACGCATGTGTCGCGCACTTGTGCGTAGTCCCATATACATCTTTCTGTGTACAGTGCTTGTAACTTTACCAAGACTGGGCCAATTTTTTTATCATTTCGATGATTCTAGAACCTTGCAGTACACACCAAGACTTATATGCTAGATGATCAACCTTTTCTGATCGATTCCACAACAATCCTTTCACAATGCAGTCGCATGACCATAACTGGTTTTATCTTTTAAGTTTCACATCTTACTTTATATATAAATGCTTTAAAAATTGTCTGAGTGATTCTTTTCCTTAATGTGTACGAGTATACATGTATACATACTCCATATCGATCTCAAATCCTGAATCATATCAGTTTCAGCACAAAATTAAGTATAGTTAGGTACATATATGTCTTTCATCTTCCCTAATGCTCGACTATGAATATCACCTCAAGTGATTAACATCCAACATAAGGTTTTTCAAAAAAATAGCACAGACATTTCAAAACTGGTCATGTCCTATACGCACACAAAAGACAATTCTGCGTTGTGTGTACTGAGTTTCATATGAATCGATCAAACTACTTCCAATAGTTTGCTCACATACTTATTTTACACACTGCACATGCATTGAGTTTTATACTGTTATTATAATGCCTCATCAAAGATACCAAAACTATAAAATTGCTAAAACTTGGAAAGAATATGCTCCACAAGATTATTAAAACAAAATTGTATTCTTTGTGCAAAGCTTGGTTACCATGGAGGTACCTTAACAGACAGACACAACAAATGTGTCTTGCACACCCTCGGGTCAATCGGTATACCAAGTTTTATTACAATTTGCAAAAAAATTTGACCCAGTTTTTTACAATAGACCAACAGAAAGACTCGCCTGCCCAACTGTATCCTTATTCCTTTATACACCCTTTCAAACTACAAAGTAGTTACAGGCAGCATATCTCTTGATGGTATAACCTTGAACCGCAATACTTTGGCGTTGAGCTGATTCACGTTCATTGATTCAAATGATGCATGAAACCAACTGTTTTGCTGTCTTGTGATCATTTCTCTTTTTCGCTTGCATTATTTTAGTCACATTGATTGCATTAAATAAAAAATGAAGACTATTTACAATAAGATATTCTACAAATCTTTCTTCTGTCCATGTTGATTTTCAACAGGTTCCGAAGTATAGTCTTTTTCATGATCGACTGTCACCTCAGTTACATGCACAGTCACTAAAACCAAACACATTGTTGACTCATGGTTTGACCTCTTGGCTGTAAATTTTATAATTACTACCGTAACTTCTTCAAGGAATATAGGTTGCCAAATAGATACAAATTGAAATATCCACCATTTCCACATGAGCAAGCACTGATTTTATCACAAATTATGAATTGTATAAATCACATAGAGCTTTTATACACTGATGTCACAATTTGTCTTTTATATTCCTACATTTCTTCCATTTGTAAACTTGCCAACCTCTTATTGTAATACAATATACAAGTGCCAAGCATGGTGGCTAATCTAGCAACAATAACAATTTATTTCTGGTACATGTATATCATGTGTTATGTGATTTTTTTTCTCCAGATAACCACATCCCCATGATCCCCAGGGACACTCTAGTATCAAGTTTGGTGGTATTTTGTCAAAGGGTCTCTGACATATCAAGAATACATGCTCGTAATGCTAAGCCATGCAATCTTTCACCTCCGGACCACAAAATCATTAGCAACCAAATGAGTCCAAAATGTTAAGTTCCAACCAATCCTCAAGATAGCCTAAAAACATGCCACATGGACAAATTAAATCGAGGCGATTAAGAGTCTTGCATGCAATCATGCAACAATGAACCTCATTTGACCTTTGACCTACTTATGTGACCTTCAACTCCAGAATATCATGGAGGCCAATAAAGGGCATCTACCAATCAAGTATGGTTACAAACAGATGTAGGGTTGGAAAGTTAGCAACCCTAATTGATTTTTGCAGGTAAGATTTCACATTAGACTTCATTCAAATTTGTGTACAGTCACGGAGGATGGACGGAAGGACGCCATTTGGATCCCTTAGTCTCTGCTCGAAAAAAAGCAGTTCTCAAGTCAGACAATCCCAAATGTTCACTACAGAGGATTACATGGATTTCTCTAATCGGCCTAGTCTCCTGGCTAGGATCACATCAACTTGTGGTGGAGGAAATGGTGCAAGCCGGGGCCTTGTGTGTCTAGGGTCATCAGGGAGCAGAACAGCCTTCGAGAACAGTGGTCCTTGGTCCTGTTCTCTGCGTTCCAGTATCGCACCGATGAGTCCTTGTACATACATGTAGGGGTAGGTCTTGGGGACCTTCTCCTTCCGGGCCACGTAGTTGTTGGCACGCTTTGACCATACTGCAACATATCTGTATCATAAAATAAAAGAACATGCAAAATGTAACAAGTTGCATTATATGCACACTCATTCTTGTCAATTGGAAATGATTCATATCTCTTAAAGATAAACTTGAGTTCTGGTAAAAAAAGAAAATGAATTCTCACAGAATCTAACGAAACTTACACTGAATGTTCAAGATTACAAATAAATGTCATGTGCCAAACAATTTTGGAAGAAAATGTATACTGGCTGAGTAATGAGCATAGAAAGATAAGGAAATCAGGGTAGTACTAGCCCCGACAGGCCGACACCATGTGTGTTGTCCCATATACATCTTTCTGTGTAAGTGATTGTTACTTTACCAAAACTCTGCCAAATTTATGATGATTTTGATGACTCCAGAACCTTGCATTACACACCAAGTATATTATTACACTGAATCCAAGTCCGCATTTAGGGTCCAAAATCAGCAGCATGATTGACAAACCATCAGCTTACAGTCCGTCATCTACATAATTTAGATGTGCGTCGTGTACAGGGACAACTTCTTTAGATGACGTCATATGTTTGGCGATTTAAAAGGGGCGTTCCCAGGAAGGACAATTAGATATTTAATAATTTCCCCAAAATTGATAAATTTCATGGGAAAGAACTGCCAATTCGGATTGCCCTGTCCAACTACACAGGGAAAACAAAAAATCATGTTTTTTTTTTTTACTCCACCCACTTTGGATTGCCTTGTCCATCTAAAAAAAAATGTACAAATAAAAATAGGAAAAACAAGAAAGAAAAGAAAACCTTTTTTTCTTTCTTTCTAATTTCCACTCACTTTGTATTGCCTTGTTCATCAATCTGGTCGGGCCTGTCCTTGTGTGCCATGTAGTCGATGACCGCAAGCAAATTCCTTGCCCGGTTTGCTGGGTAGCTGGATGGATAAGACAAACAATTGGTATTACCACTACCATGATGAATGAATAGTAAATGCTTTAGACAAATCTCAGACTCATTGGCCCGTAGTCACAAAGGAGGTTTGTAGGAGGTTTGTACAAACCATGGTTTGACGATGGTTTACATCTATGGAATGCTGCTCGCATACCGTAAATTGTAAATTAACATTGTTAACAAGTATGGAGTTTACATTCCTTCTCCATCAGTTTACAAATGGCATTCCATAGATGTAAACCTTGGCCAAACCATGGTTTGTACAAACCTCCTTTGTGAATACGAGCCATTCACTTCAGTTCTGGATTTGTGTTGTAAATTATTGACTCTTAATTAAAGGTAGTTACATTTCCCTGCTACAACCACTCCAACTTGACTTAACATCAGGTACCGACACAAGTACGATACAAAGTCTGCTGTTTCAAGACTCTGCATGCATCCAAAAGTGATTTCAGCATTTATATAGATGTCATTCATAATTTCTCATTAACTTTGCTATTTGCTTCAAAATATGATATTGTAACTGTAACCGTACTGTAATGATATGTTTCAACTTTTCCACAGACAATCTTACTTCAAACATACAAAATGATACTAAAAATACTTACTCAAAGGAATACCGCTTGGAAGCATACATCAGTATATGGTTGTGGAAACACTCGAGCATGCTGGTGTGCCTAAGGAATTATGAAAACAAAATAAAAACTGATATAAATGATAGGGCATTTCATTATTTTCATACCACAAAATCAATATTGAAAATCCCATGTCATACACATGAGCAAATAAGATGCATTATCTTGACCTGCTGATATGTCCCAATTTTATAGGTCATAACCGAAAAAGAGCTCAATCTTGCAAACATGTACGTAATGAACGCATTCTCATTAAATTCCTCTCAATTTACAGAGCCTTTCGTACATGTATACAGAATCCTACCTGAAGCGAGCAAATCAGCAGAGTAGGCCAAGTTCTCCATGAATTTGCGGTCAAAGGTGACTTGTACTATTCACCTGCTAATTCCCCTACTGCTGCTTGGAATTTCTTCGCTGGGGATGGATTGTGTTGTCTGTTCTTCATATCTGTAAAAAGTGAAGAAACGAAAGTCATTCACAAAGTAAAAAACATTCAGATTTTAAATCACCAAAAGAAATTATTTTGAAGATGGCATTCTCTAATAATTATCACAGCTAGCCAGATTTGGAATTTGCATGACTAATAACTGATGCATTGGTTCTCTGTCATGTATGTGAAGTTGAGACACTCTTTGGTAGAGATAAATATAGATGAGACAGTCACATCTCAAGCAAGCTATAGTATAACCTTGTCGACTTTTAAAAAGAGCAGGATGTTTACCCGGTTGACTAGCCCTGCACGTCATCATTACAAAGAAAACTGCAGTTGTAACGAGGGACATTAAAGGTAGGGTCTATTACAAAGTTTTGGGAAATTTTGAAAATTGGGTGGATAGTGATTCTTTACAATTTTGATATATTTGGATGCCCCTGTGGAAGTATTATAAGCACTAGAAAATTTAGCTCCTAAAACACTTCTGCTTTCGAAAAAAATTGAATTTAAAAATGCTCCTGGTAAATTTTGATAAATTTAAAATAGCGCCTACGGTCGTACAACGGTAACTGCTAGTGCTACCATAAAAATCCCGGAATATGTAGTTGTGATATATAATTTCAAAAAGGTAATAGCCAATCGGTCAATTGTAGCTTGTTGTATAGCTGAATTAATATATTGACCTTGAGAGAGAGTTATAGTATACCCCATATTAAGAGATTATTATTTACAATTTCATCACTTTAGACTCGATTTCAACGCGACAACGTTCACTGAATATTGTAGGATCACATAGACCTATGCTTCCAATATTTTCATTTGAACCAAATTCATCCGGAGGTCTAGTGGAGCCAGACGTAGTCTCAGTGGAACAACCGACAATATAGAGACTGAAGCTTTCGGTCTACTGTAGACCTAGGCTAGACTATCAATATCATATGATTCATGAAATCTGAATTAAAAATCCAAGGCAAGAGATAACAAAACGTAATTTCTTAAATTTGCCGATTCCATGCATCTAGTCTCTAGACTAGATCAAATTAAAACGGTAGGCCTACCCAATGCAGTGGGGCGTATATCATTTCAACTTACCTCTCAGTGAGCTGGCATGTCTATTGCATCCTCTAGACTCGGCAACGAGAAGGCCGCCTGCAGCTCGCGAAGTTTCTCCGCCGTACCCTGGCCTTGTTCACAGCCACTCCCGCGCCTCCTCTGGGCCGGATGGTCGAGCTGCCATTGCTTGTTTCTCTCCTTCCTCTTACCGTCTTACTTAGTCTTATTCCGATTTAGCGTAGCCTTAGCCTTGTCCTTAGGCTTAGCACTAGCTGAGTCCGAGTCGGCCATCGTCCGTGACCTCGAGCTCCTTTTCCAATCTCGATCTCGTTATCGTATTTCAATCAAAGCTTGTCTGTAGCTGTCTAGCGTTCGATCGGCGCCGGTGATAATCTGATATGAGCTAGCTGTGTGTGTTATACTTAATACGTGAAAGCAGCGTATTGGAATTGATCAGCTGTACTGTATGTATTACTAGCGCGCGGTCGGATACCCGCCTGCTAGCTACCTGTAGTACTGTACGTACCAACGAACTCAAACACTCGTTGTAAATACGCTGGTTGTTAAATGACATAGAGGGAGCTAAACACGTAAATTCAAAAAATAAACCGTCGAAAGTCAAAAGTGATGTCCGGACGTCAAACACTTTTATATAATGTTTTGAAAGCAAATTGCACAACAATTAGAGCATTTGATTTGGAATTATTATCATCTCCCATGTTTTTTTCGATGATCTTTCATATGGTACTGAAATAAACCAAATCTGTTTTGGAGGGGCACTTTGGAAATTACCAATACTCAACTATACCTTTAATATCTTGCCAAAAGATGCGAGTGCCAAGCTGGGCTTTGCACCCTCAACCCCTTTGATTGAAAGCCAATTAAATGAACCACTATACCACGACATCTCCACATTACCAATGAACAACCCATAATGCATTTTATTAACACATTTAAAACGGGAAAAAGTCTTAATTGTTATGATTGAAACTCACTAATTGTTTAAAAAATAAAGCATTGAAGGTAATCTTGAAATCGTCTGTTTGGAGTAAAAAAGGCGTCAACTCCTGTACATTAACACAGAGTTAACGCCCTTCTGACTCTGAACAGACAAAATGTACCATCCATGGGCCCGCTCCTCGATACCCTCATAAGTCTAACTTCTTGACTATCCCATTGAAATGCGTGTCAATTGTAATACACGTTTCAATGGGATAGTCAAGAAGTTAGACTTATCGAGGAGCGGGCCCATGGATGGTACATTTTGTCTGTTCAGAGTCAGAAGGGCATGAACTCTGTGTTAATGTATATGAGTTGACGCCTTTTTGACTCCAAACAGACGATTTCAAGATTACCTTCAATGCTCTATTTTAAAAACAATTGATGAGTTTCAATCATAACAATAAAGCCGTTTTTTCTGTTTTAAATGTGTTAAATCTTCATTTGCCACTCTCCACCCAGGTGTTATATGGGTACTGTTGGGAAAGAATTCCTTGAATGATGTGAGCACTTATGACGGTTTCGAGCAACGGGCCCCATGTTCATTTATCAAGAAAAATATAAATTCTTATTGAGTAATCCTTTTTTTTTCTTTCTTGTAGGGCGTTGTGGAGAAGAGTGCGCAGCAGCTTGTGAGCTTAGCCACCCAGTGGGAAGAACACAGAGGTCCGCTCATAGAGGAATACAGGAAGACCAAGGATGAGGTCTCAAACAAGGAGGTGAGATCCAAGCTGGGGTTTTTAAAGCCCCACTGCACTACTTAAAGCTACTTGCGCCCTCTATATAGCAAACAATGCCTAATCAGTTACAATTGGTCCTCATGATCCTCTTTTTCTTATGTTTATTGAGAGCTGAGTTGATGAGATAGCCACCTGTCAGTGACCACCCTGGGCGGTCTAATCCCTCCTGGCCAAACTAGTGCGGATGGGCTTTAAAGGCATGTCCGCATACGTGTGATAGTGGGGAGGAACAGATGATGAAACACCTTTAGGTCTGCCCCCTCCCTCCTCCCGGAACCCCGTACCTCAAAAACCTAGAGGGTTTTAGCGTCAAGGCCCGGGGCACGTTTCACATAGCCTGTTTTCAATGACAAATGACAAAAATCAGTGACAAATCTGCTGATAACCAATCAGAAGCAAGAATTTCACTAGCTTTTAAAAGAAAATTGTCATTTGTCAGTGATGACAAGGTTTTGTGAAACGCCCCCCAGATCCTTCATCCTCCATTGGGCCGGGCTTGTGTAGTGACTCGATAAGAAGAAGACACCTACTTATTGTGTTCGAGGCAAAAGGGTACCTACAGGGGAGTGTTTCACAAAGACTAAGATTGACTTTAATTTGGGCTTGTGTAGTGACTCGATAAGAAGAAGACACCTACTTATTGTGTTCGAGGCAAAAGGGTACCTACAGGGGAGTGTTTCACAAAGACTAAGATTGACTTTAATTTGGACTTAACTATGGCAGGCTGCTCAAGCCACTGTTTTCTCTCACCATTTACCGGCATTGGTCTCTCAAGGGACGTACAATTCATGGTCACAAATCTACAGAATTTTCATTTTTTGATAGTTCATTATTGTTCAATATTGAGGGAAAAAACGTTAGCTAATGATCATAATGGTGAAAGCAAACAGTGGCATGAATGGCCTGCCATAGTTAAGTCCAACTTAAAGTCGATCTTAGTCTTTGTGAAACACTCACCTGATGCACTGCCAGCAGACATACGTTCTTGAAATCCTCATTTTTTAATATTTGTATCAATACTGTTCTTCCTGATGGCCCTGCATAAATACACCGAAGTATGTTTAATCTGAGAATGGCTGATTGTAGCTGCCAGAGCTAAAAACCAGGGTAATAATATCCGTTCTTCTTTGGAAGCGCCAAGGGAAGTTACGTACTAATGTGATATGTGCTATACCAGAACGGGTTATTATTATTTATTTTTATTAATCTGCTGACTGCTGAATTCTCTACCTTCCTGAAGGCTCAATACACCTACAAGAAACACGAGCTTGTTCCAATTTGCAATGGGTTACTACATGCATTACAAGATTTTTGTTGTGCTAACATTGATTATTTGACAGTCTGAATCTGAGAAGAGATTAGAAGACATCCAAGCTTTGAGAGAAAAGATGAAGAAAGTTGCAGAGGAAACTAGGAGTAAAGAGGACATGCTCAAACAACTTGTGAGTAAAATATTGAATGTTTTTTGTTGCAAAAGAATGGATGTTTGCTTTAATAGTTATCCATCATTCATGTTTAATATGTGTATTGCATATGTTTAAAATGTTTCTATGATTTGTCAAATTCTGTAAATTGTTTATTTGCAGAATGAAATATTTTGTTACAATCTTATTGGAATTTCATGATGAATAATTGATTATAGTTGCTTTTGTCAAGACCCTCTTGTGAAAACAAATATTTATACACATTTTTTAAGAATGTATATTTATTAGTCACTCCACTTTACAACCTCAACCTCACACTCTTGTGATAAGAGGAATCAAAGGCATTTGTATTTGTCAAAATATAATTGAATTGAATTGGATCAAGCATTTCTTAAAACGTTCTCTGGAACATGCTGCAATCAACAAAGATAATTTTAATACTACTTGTAGTACACACTTGCCTGGTATAGGGCTTGCACAGAACCCAAGTCCGGCATTATATGGGCTAAGTCCGACTTAGCCCATAGAATGCCGGGTCAAGTTTTTTTTTAGGTTGACTTTATACATTCTAGCTGTACACAAATGATTTTTTAAGAGATCTGGGGGCTGTTTCACAAAGATCCTAAGTTGAACTTTTCTCTAAGTTGGACTTAACAATTATGGAAAGCCGTTAGCATCTCTGAAAATATATGGTATAAGTTATTTCAAAAGGTATCAAATGTTGATTCAAATCATTCATACACCCCTGTATTTTCTATTATCAAGAAATTTTAAGTTCTTGATGTGGAACTTATAAAAAAAAGTCTAAAATACTTGAATTTTCGCTCTTGAATATATTTTATTTTAAGGCTACGAATGGCTCTCCATAATGTTTAAGTCCAACTTAGAGATCTATAAGTTCAACTTAGAATCTTTGTGAAACACTCCCCAGTACACTTAAATTGCTTTCATTTTGTTCAAGGTTGCCGAGTATGAGAGAATGGCTAAGGATGTGAATAGATCGGCCTACACCAGGAGAATCCTCGAAATTGTTGCCAATATTCGTAAGCAGAAAGAAGACATTAATAAGGTATGAGCTAACAAAGGACATTTTACAGTCAAACTTGCTTTAGCATCAATTAGTAACCACCTGTATAGAAAGACCACCTATCTATAATGACCACAATTTTTGTTTCGCATTTGTTTCTCATTGAAACATGACCTAAAGGAACATGTACATAAAGACCACCTGGCACCTGCCTATTAAGATCACTTTTATTGTCTCCTTTGAGCGGTCTTTATATACAAGTTTAATCTAGGGATCCTCTTTTTCTTTGTCATTTTTTTATTGCATAGAAAGTATACTTTTCCAAAAGATTTGTGATGTCTGTGTGTTTCCCCGAGAGTAATATGTGTAGCAGTGTATTAAAGGAAAGAAGTTAGTGAGGCATACCAGGCCATGATTTGTGTTAAAAGCTACTGCTCAAAACCTTGAAGTCCTTGATCTTTTAATAATTTGATGATCTGTAGAAATTGTAGATATTTGTCAAGCTACAAAACTGTTCGGTTTTTAATTTCAGGCATTTGTAAACCAGCGATGGTCCCTTTTTACAGTATACAACCTGTGCTTTCCTGAGCAATGTAAGATCTCGTAGTTACAAGTTCTAAAATGCTGCAATTCATCTTTCTTTACAGGTACTCGGTGATACAAGAACACTCCAGAAAGAAATCAATCAGGTATCGGGTAAACTAGATCGGACCTTCACTGTCACAGATGAACTCATTTTTAGGGTAAGTTAAATTTGAATCTCTCTTTTTACAAATATTTTTCAAAAGGCATTGTTAAACAATGCCAAATCTGAGATGCATGGCCCTAAGTGTTATCAGCTTCTGTGATATGGTGTAATATTGACGCCCTAAAAAAATTGCGCTTCAAAATTATCATGAAGTGCCTCAAAAAGTACAAATCTTTGAGTGACAGGTTTTACCATACTCATTTTCCCCAATAGTGTAGTGTTATAAAAACCGTAAGGAAAACGAAAAATGAAATTTTGAATGCCAATCGTAAATATCTTGATAATCAGACGGGCGATCGGCTTATAAAGGTCATGGGATTCCTGACAGACCTAAAGGTTTATAATTATGAGCATGAGCTAAATCTAGGAATTTGTTTAGAATCTGAGACAAAGATACCCAATCCCTTTAAAGACAACCAAGAAAAAGTGAAGCCTTTCTCTGCATTTTCAAAGTCTGTGTTGCAAATATCCAAAGATATTGTTTAGCTTAACACACGAAATAGAACCACTTTGTTTGAAACTTACCTCTTTGAGTGTGAATAGAAAAAAATGGAAGGACATCTGTGAAGTTTTAATAAAGTTTCAACAAATTGGATGAATATAATATCATCACGTTGATGAAATAATTTCTAAATCATTTTACTACTTCTAAAAAAAATTACAAAAAGTATTCAGTTTTGTTTCTGTTTCACTTAATTTAGGAGCTTCATATTTTGATTAATAAACAGAGTTTAAGATTGAAAATCACCCTAAGGCCATAAACACCAAGATGCTCCCATAGAAACGACCTGATTTAGGCAAAATGTAACTTTGGTCAAAAACGAGTTAAGTAGTGAATTTATTAGTCCTGATGATATAAAAGCTTTAATTTTTTTAATGAGACAATATGCAGGCAAAAATCTGAAATATCTAAAATGTAATCGTTTTGACTATTTTGTTTCCCTTTTTTTCAGGATGCAAAGAAGGATGAGGCAGTGAGAAAGGCATACAAATACCTTGCTGCATTGCATGAGGTAAGACTGGTTTGTAGGGACACTGATTTTCGGTTTTAAAAAATTGCTTTTTCCGTTTCAGAAAATCTGGAATTCTGTGAAATTCCGTTTTGCCACTGATAACCACTCAAAAACAAACGGACGGGACTGGATAAACTTGATGTAAAATACTAGTGAAAATATACGAAAAATTATCAAATGTTTAGATTTACCAACTTCAAATTCGAACTTAGACAAGCAGACTAAAGTTAGCGGAATGTGTCAGAACACGACATATTCCTGACGGAACGATACTGATTCAGATACAGGCCGAGTAGTACCGACGACGACGAAAACATTTCAGTCTTGGCTGTCATGTCAGCGATCGATCTATTTTAGGCGCAAATGCCATCCCCTTTTCTGATCTGTACAACAGCGTGTGTACAATCTCGCCGCACTTAGCGCCCGCTGCTGGCGTGTGTGTGCCTAGTATTACTTATACGTAATACTAGGCACCTAGCTGGCACAATAGGATCGATTCGCTGCTATTTGTACCGTGTTTTGTGTCACGATCTCTATCGGTCCAGCGAAACAAAATGGCAGCGCCCTGTCTCCTAAGAATCTGACGAATATCGCTAAATATTCAGAGTTATTAACCATGATTTTAGGCCCGATATTTTTTCACTGCATAACAAATCACAACGATTTTCTTCATGAAAAATGAAAAGTTTTGAGGTGAAAGGGGTTTTCCGCAACTTTCCGTTCGAAATTGCATTTTCCATTTCAAATGGTCATTTACGTGAATTCCGTCCGTTTTCCGAGATCGCGGAAAATCAGTGTCCTTAGGTTTGGTACCAGTATTGTGATTTAAATGATGATGATAGAACATGTGCCATTATTACTTTTAGTCAGTCTGCTCCTCTAAACAGAAATCTTATCATTTTAATCATTTTCTTATCCTAATATGAACAAATGAATGGGTTAGGGACAGAGTTATGGTATCAAACAAAGAAGGAATGGTGGCACATGTCAAGAAAAGGAAGATCGCATAGTATGGGCACAGGAAAAGAAGAGAGAAGATTGTTGTACTAGCAACCATCAAAGGAAAAGTTAAAGGAAAGTGTTGAGATGGTAGATGTCCTGCTGGATGGATAGACAACCTCAAGATTTTGAAAGTAGGAATGAGAGTAGCGAGAGTGAATGCGTGAGAGAGAAGCTGAGGGCCTGGGAGGGCTACGGTATAGTTCAGTAACTGCAGATTAAAGGCACTTAAGTTTAGATAACTAGTAAATATATTTTGATACAAATGCAAATGATTACTGATTGTATTCGAGAATAGAAAGCTGATGTTTGCTGGTTCCTGAGGGGTTTATTCTTTTCTCTTTTATAGATCAGCTTCCTACAAAGAGCCAAGGCAGCAAGTTTATATTTTCCCTTAAAAACATATATATGTACCTCAGTAAAGTATAATTTCTATTCACTTGTTTTCATTTCTTTTTTATTTCCTAGAATTTTGACCAATTAATCAAAACCTTGGAAGAAACCGGCACCATCCTGAGAGAGATTAGAGAATTAGAAGACCAGGTATGTTGAGAATTAAAGAAAAAAAAAAATGCTTTTTCTATTTATGTTAAGAGTGACATGTTGCTATGCTCTGTTAAAATTGTCTTGAAATATGACTTCTAAACTATAAGACATCGCAAATTGTTATTGCATTTTTAAAATGTATATTGTTCCATTTGTTAGGGGTTCAATGTCACTATGCTCTATTTAAATAATCTTGAAATGTGACTTCTATAAAGAAATATTCCAAATTTAAATACAATTTTAGTAAACAGAAGAGTGACATTTAGGTATACTACTTGATGTAATGTTAACAAGCTTGTCATATTTTTGCTTGCTCGCTTTGCTTTCTCGCAAAATTGAGAAACTGGATTATATTTGTGCAAGAGGTGTACATACGCACATGTAAGAGTGTTGGAAAATAAATCTTCTGGGATGAATTTGAGATTGGGATAGTGCGAAGCTTTTTAATCACGAAAAGGGTTTTGTCAATAAAATAAAGAGGTTGATAAACGGTGTGTTAAAGGTACTATGCAGGCCAAAGAAATGAAAAGGTTAAATCCAACGGCATATGAAAGTTAATTCTAATTTAGAACTTCCCTAAAAAAAGGGGGTTGAAAATGTCTTTAAGTGGGAAAATAACGACTATTAGTTGTCAAATCGACTTAAGTGACTACCAAGTCAGTAAGTAATAGTCTGATTTTCAGACTATTGTACCGAATGGTTGTACGTTTTGTGCTGCACAAAGATTCAATCAGTTTAATTTTGGCCATTACAAGAAGTGGGTTATTGATGTAGACAAATGCTCAATACCCTTTACAGCTCATTTTATGTACCGTACGTTATTACCAAAGAAGAAAAAAGCCAGTCAGTCACTCAATAGTGTCTGACAGTGAAGTCTAGCAAGTAAACAGGTTTCCTTGCATAATTTGAATATTAGGACACTGCTAAGGTTTAAATTTCACAGATAGGACATACAATACATATTCATAATTCCTGCAAAGTTCTACAGAATTTGATGTTGGCTGCAGAAGGGACATAGTATCTTTAAACCAATGTCTTTCTTTTCTTGTGCTTCAGATCGACACGGAGAGCAGTAAGAAAACTGTCACCAATCTTGAGAAGATCACCAACGACTATAAACAGATGAAGCAGGAAAATGCCGCCCTCATTGCCAAATTAAAAGGACAGTAAAATCTTGTCACAACCTAAAAGTGGGACAGTTGGTTCTTAGCTTATTTATGTATACCAGATAACCATGACGAAACATATGAAACAGAATGTGCAAAATCAGCCATTGCAGGCATGACTAATCAGAGGTATCGTTGTTAAATCACAAAATGAAAATTAACAAATTAAACATGTAGAGCCAGTTGGGCAATGGACCTACTTCATATTTAAACTTTACATTGCATGATCTACCATTATGATGGGGGTGGGGGGGGGGGGTGTTTCACAGAGACTAAGATTGACTTTAAGTTTGACTTTACTATGGCAGGCCATTCATTCCACTGGTTGCTTTCACAATTAAGATTTGCAACCACGATTTGTACGTCCCCTTGAGCAACCAATGCCATGAATGGTTAGAGGAACTAGTGGCATGAACGGCCTGCCATAGTTAAAGATAAACTTGAGTTCTGGTAAAAAAAAGAAAATGAATTCTCACAGAATCTAACGAAACTTACACTGAATGTTCAAGATTACAAATAAATATCATGTGCCAAACAATTTTGGAAGAAAATGTATACTGGCTGAGTAATGATCATAGAAAGATAAGGAAATCAGGGTAGTACTAGCCCCGACACCATGTGTGTTGTCCCATATACATCTATCTGTGTAAGTGATTGTTACTTTACCAAGACTCTGCCAAATTTATGATGATTTTGATGACTCTAGAACCTTTCATTACACACCATTACTTACATGCTATATGATAAACTTTTCTGATCCATTCCACACCTTTTCTTTCACAATGCAATCGCATTACCAGTACTCAAGTTTATCTTTAAGTCCATCTTAAAGTCGATCTTAGTCTTTGTGAAACACCCCCAGGTACCATTTAGTTTTAGAATAACCACATGACTCTAATCAGAAAACCAATGCATTCAGAGTAAAAGTCAGACATGTGCTTGTAACTATGCAGTACCTTTACAGTGTAGTAAGATTTTGTAAGCTTTTGAGCGCATGTATGTTAAAAGCAAGCAGCCTTGTTTTTGATCATACGCAAGCTCACATGCTATGCTTGCTTCTGTATCTGAGGATAAAAATTGACCATCTTGGTGTACTTTTGCTTCTCATACATTCCTCTGTATGTACTTTAATAGAATCCTGACCATGTTGAGTATTTAAATGACTTTTAATGAGTGACATCTATGACGTGGGACTGTGGTATAAAAGGATTACTGAAAAAGGAAATCTGGAGAAAGAGGTAGCCACATGTTTTTTCTTATTTAGCCTTTTCTATAAGGTTGATGGCTTTCTTAGTGGGGTACGTATTTTGTTCTCAAAAGCTGCATTTACACAGCAAGCAGAAATCCTCAATTTTTCTTACATCACAATGTCCCGTTGTCAAAAGCTACCAAAAAAAAACAATTAAAAAATCCACCTCTGAAATGTGTTTTTTTAAACTCCTGCCAAAATTTCACAGATTTTTGCAGTGTGAATCAAAAATTTGATAAGATGCTGGTTTTCCGTCATGTGACTCTTCTTATTTCTGTGCGATATTGCACGCATAGTAGCAACAAGTCGCGCATTTGCCACTCTCCACCCAGGTGTAAATGGGTACCTGATATGCTTGAGCGCTAGTTACTTTGGCAGCCCGGCTACGACCAGGGTAATATGTGTAAAGCGCCATGAGTGTCAGAACCTAATGGATACCGGCGCTATATAAATAACCATATTGTTATTATTGTTTTTTTTTTGTGCACCAAAAGATCAGTATGAGAAAATCAACGTTTTTTTTTATGGGTTTTTCCTGTAGTGTAAAAGGCAGTCCCAAAAATCGAAGATTTTTCAAAATGGTGTTTGAGATATATCTTTAAATGCGCCTATGAAGGGTGTATGTAATCTTTTAATGAATAATGTTAAAGAATTAACAACTGTGCTGATATCGCAAAGTAACATCCTTGAATGAGAATGTAATACATGTATTAAAATAATAACATGAATAGATTGTTTATAACATTAGTGAGATGAGTTAGCGAAACCTCTTCGCCCCAAATTGATGACTTAAAAAGTTTCCATCATCATATTGTATGTGATATATATTTATGTCCATATTGGCAATCCTTGTATTTCAATATTTTCATCACTAAAAACTTGTTTAGATATGACACGGTAAACGGTCAACAAAAATAAGCTGTGTGTTCATGTTAATGTGTAAACGAATGGCAACTGCGTGCAACTAAGGTCCTTCCATGTATTTATTGATGTATAGTGTATCATACTTTTACGCCATCATCAAATAATTCGTCCTTGTTTTCACGAAGTGACGGTAGTGAGGAAAATCGTAACGCAAAGTGAATGCAATTTTTTTTCACTACCGTCACTTCGTGAAAACAGCGACGAATTGTTGCTTCACCTAAACGGGGCTTTAGTCATTAGAAAGCATTTACATATTAACTCATATCTGCCATAAGGCCGCATGCACGCTACCGTTATAGTGCTTTGTACACGCGAGCATGCTATCGATGGGCTGCTTAATTCACGCGAGCAAGCCACAGCTTAGCTGCTTTATGCATGCATGCTCGCGTTCGTTATAGCAATTATTGTTCATGCTCATTGAACTGTGCTGAGTGCTTTGCACATGCTATTGATAGCACCATCAGATCAGATTATCTCAAAATGAACTTGGCACAGGGGGGGATTTGTAGCTTGGCACATTATGGCAGGATAAGAGTTAAATGTTCCAGATTAGTAAATGGAATGATACATTTTCAATCTAAAAGATAAAGATGCTGTCTATTCAATAGTGTCCTCTAACATGTATTTCTGACATACCCTCATTTTCATTGCTTGTTCTCCTTAGTAATATATTCCATTTTCTTGGCCAGATGTCATCTAATTGGTTTATAATTTACTTTGATTTGATTCGATTCTGTGAAAATCTAATGTTTGTTAAAGCCTAAACCAATTTAACAATTACTGTGAAGGTGTTTTTTTTTTTGTATTGCAATCAATATACAACTCATTATGCAGAAGAAGATGCGAACTTAATACATGTATTTGTTTTCAAGTTGTATTTTTATATCAAAGTCACTCAGTCGTGTTTATTATAGGTAATATGTCTTGATACATTACTGTGCAGTTCAAACTGATACACACTGAGGTATTACGAACTGTATTTTGTTCTTCAGTTTTACACGCATATGACTTAAGGTGAAAGATCATGTTTAGGTACTGTGTTCTACAAGTGACGGAGATATCTATAAAAAAATCCAAGTAATCATTATACTGTGACACAAATAAGATCATTCATCTGCATGTACCAAACACATTTTCATTTTGGTGAATTTCAGGGATTCATTTTTTCGTACATCCTGCAGGATATCAAGAAACCATGTAAACCCATACAAAACAAAGGCAGACCTTCCATACCGCAGACAAGCATGGTTAGTAATAGTCTCCAAAGATGTAGACACGAAAGTTACCATTTGGGGCTAAGTCATGATGATAATAATAAAAATCAGGATTTATATAGTACTTAAAAAATATGAAATACCCTCTCTTAGCGATTTAGAGATATCATCACCATTGTCATCGGATTCATTCACGCACAATATGCACCATCTCCTCTTCCTGGGGAGTAAGGGCATATGGCAATTTCTAACACAAAGGCTTTTGTCATCCTACCAGGTCCCCGTTTCTCTCCTGGGTATGTAGTGGCAAATGTAGATTTATGCCTTGCTATAGGACATTAGTGCCGTGTCAGGGATCAAATCCATCAAAGTTGCATTTCAAGTCGAGTGCCTAGCTAAACCAACTGACTTTGACACATCATGGAAATTAATGCTATAAATCACTTTATATTGTGATTTTACATATACGTCAGTATTATTTTGCTACAATACGTATTTGCCCTTTTAAATGCTGAATGGAATGCAGGAAATGAACTCACATTTGATTGAAGAGTTTGTTAAGACCAGTTGAATAAGTTTTAATACGTCTATGTTGTACGACTAAAGAGCAGTAAAAATAAAATCGTTAGTGATAATGTATTATTGAGACGAAGTGTCAGAAATCTTCATATAATGTATATGTAAATCAAATCATTTTCATAGTAAAATAAAGTCAAATATTTTACATTTACTTCAATGTTTGTGCTTTCTGTTATCTCCGGCTTTTTCTTCTTCAAATAGGTACAAAGTTAACAACTCAATTATTCATACCCCTTGTAAATTTCATGTTTGTCTTTCGTAACTCAAGAATGAAATGTTGACTGGTTTGCAATATGGAAATTCAAAATCAATGATTTGAATTAATTAATAAATAAATAAATGAATTGGATCATGGTACTATGCCTACATAAAACGAAGTGAGTATACAACAACATTTTTAAAGTGAATTTTCTGAAAAGGGAAATGACGTGATACATACTGATGAAATTCAAGAATATTCACACAAGAAAACAAAACTGATGCATCGAAGGGCATTCTAAAGAATATAATTCAAATGACCTGATAACTAATAAGACTGGCCCACAATGATTTGGACATGAGAAGTTTACAAACAAATATTAAAGCCCCACTGCACTAGTTTGGCCCGGAGGGATTAGACCTCCCTTTCCCTGCATGGTCACTGACGGGTGGTTATCTCATCACATCAGCTCTGAATTTCAAGAGGAGAATCACATTTCTAGAACGTTCAGTTTTCGCCCTTTCAAATGACATCTCGATCAGGAAAAATGAGCGAGGAATAACAAAGTTCTGTTTGTTTAAAGTGAAGCTTTGATTTTAAAAGTTCGGTTTCACTGGCCGCCTGCCGTAGGAACAAGCAGAATTGACGAAAGACTTAACCTTCGTTTCGTTGAAAATCAGCCATGTATGAAGTCTTTCGTCTATGGCTGATCGTCAACGAAACGGAGTTAAGTCTTTTGTCATTAGGGACTTTTAGATTCGCACGAAGACAATAGGTCTATGCTACGATCGACGTCCTGTTAATGCACTGCCGTGAATGGACGTCACACGTATCAGTCCACGCAAATCTAAAAGTCCCTAATTCCGTTTGTTGCTACGGCAGGCAGCGAGTGAGAACGAATTCGTTTGATAAAATTATGGAATGCAAGCATCACTTTAAACAACTGACAGAACTTTGTTATTCCTTGCTCATTCTTCCTGATTGAGGTGTCATATGAAAGGGCAAAACTAAACTTTTTAGAAATATGATTTTCTCTTTGAAATTCAGATATCATCCGCCAAATGACTTTTCGGTTCCCTCTCTCCAAATTGATTTTAATCACTCATGCGTGAAATATGCATCATATGAGTGCAGTTAATGAAAGAAGAGGGTATAAGCTTTGCAAATATGTGTCATTTATTAATTATAATTGTGATTAAGTTATGATAAAACATCGATAATTCTCGGTTTCGTTTTTTGTTGTTGGACGCACTGTATATAACCCTACATATATTATAAAACCCTAAATAGTACATCAACATGATATCATAACAAATGGTATACTAACCCTAATCCTAAATCTAAAGCAATGTAAATATTAATTTAGATATATAGAGTAATATTGTGTGTAAGCTGTCAAGAAAGGCAACCTGTTTGTAGTGGCCGCGTTATGTGTTAGGGATGGACTTATATATTAGACAGGTTTTGACGGATAGATAATGTCCATGGAATGATAGAACTGGAACATAGTGACCGATGTTAAATACAATCACATAGTAGGTTTATATAATTCAGTAATAAAAAAGAAAGTGTATATCTGCCCAACCTGACGCATGAAATATGTTATTTTTGTTATGTTGGCTGTTGGTCCTGATGTTAAAACAATTATGGTTATACATGGTAAGAATAACATAGAATAGGCCTAAACAGATTCCAATAACAATGATGACTATGTGGTTTCACTCGTGTGAATAACATGGGATTGCAATTGTATTAACGCATTATTTAGGGGGCATAATGAACTAATCAGAAAACAGAATGCAATCCATTTGAACCAGGAATATCGATGTGACAAATATTTTTTTCTCAGTCAGCGGTTTAATATGAAGGTTGAACCGTTGAAGTATATACAAATAACTCTATTGTCTGAATTTCAATGTCATGTGCGATTTCAGACTGAAGTGACGGATGAACACAAAACATTTTTTGCCAATTCATCGGATATGACAAATTTTATTATGACCTTAGTATGTTGTGTATCTCTTAAAACAGTGGCGGATCCAGCCGGCGGGAAGAGGGGGGGGGGGGGGGGGGGGGGGAATCCGTGAGAAAATATTAGTTGCGACTCAGCCGTCGGTGAATAAGCGGCGGGGGGGGGGGGGGGGGGGGGGTAGGAGGCACTTTTTTGTCCAATTTTTCAGGAAATATTTTGCGCCGACTCAGTCAGCCGGGGAATAAGCGGGGGGGGGGGGGGGGTGGGACCACTATTTTATTTTTTTGGACCTAATTCGTGAGATTTTTTTTTTAATTCTTTTTTTGTTGTTGACCCGTCAGCCCCCCCCCCCCCGGGATCCACACCTGTAGAGGATCCAGCCGGCGTCAAGGGGGGGGGGGGGGGTAGCCAAATCTTAATGTTTTTGTTTTTTGTTTTATAAAGGTTAACTTTACGTTATTATCCTTTTTTTTAATCGTTTTGGGGCGCTGGGGGGGGGGGGGGGGGGCGGGCCGGAAAAATCGCTACGTGGATCCGCCCCTGTCTCAAAATGTAGGCCTTTGCTTGTTTGTCAAAAGACTGTAGCTTAGCTTCCACTGTAGGGAACGCCAGTATGGTGAAGCTCAAGCGCTTTTTGTTGCAGACTCATCAGAAAATTATTAGTTCCTCAGCTTTTCGTATTTGCTGTATGATTTGTTTCCATTTCAATTTTACTAAAAAACGATTCCTCCATGGCCACTCTGTCTATCTCCCTCTCTGTCTTTTTCTCTCCCTCTCTGTCAGGCTTTCGACCCCTTTTTCTTTCTGTCTCCCTCTCTTTCTCTCTTCTTCTTCGTCTCTTTCTGCCGTTTTCTCTCCTTCCCTGTTTTCACTCGATCTCTCACCCTTATTTTCTTCATCTATCATCCTCATCTTCACATCCTGCCATGTACTGTTCTTATTTGTGTTTGTTTCGTTTTTTTTGTGTCCGCCATGTTTCTTTGATTCCGTAACCTTTCAAAACCCAGTATTGAATGCATAAAGTTTAAATTATTATTGTGCGAATCTACACCTAGTATAGGTTCGTTTTTCATTTCATGTAACTAAATAACTTTGCATTACAAGACCCCCCCCCCAAAAAAAAAAAAAAAAAAAAAAACAAAAAAAAAATCAAAGTTATTTCGATGCTAATAATTGTCTGTTATATCATTAAGTGATTATCTTGTCATTGTTTATATTATGTGAAAATGAAACAAATTCGCTCTGCATAGAGCTACTACCATACTAGCAAAGGGGTACGGGGTACGGGGCGTGAACCCAATCAAATGGTGAAGAAAAAAAAAGAAAAGAGAGAGAGAGAGGGAGAAAAGAACGAAAGAAAGGGTGGAGAGGCCAGGTCACGTTAAGTATAGAACCTCCATGGACGTACGCCTTAAAGCCCCACGACACTACCTTGCGCCCTCTATATAGCAAACAATGCCTAATCGGTGCCTTTTGGTCCCCCATCACCCCCTTCTTATGATGTTAATTGAGAGCTGATTTGATGAGATAACCACCTGTCAGTGACCTTGCAGGGAGGTCCAACCTTCATGGCCAAACTAGTGCAGACGGGCTTTAAACTCGATATACTCGTTCTCTTATATTACGTCCATCCATCCTTGACTGGTAACCTCATCCTTCCTCCGTGTATTGTCATGAGCAAACCATTATTTCATAAAATAAAAACTTTTGTCATCTATTGTAATAGGAAGAAAAAACAGACTACCACAAGATGTACTAACACATATTAATTCAAACAACACGAAATCGACAGTTGATTACGAGGGTGATGATGAAATATTCTTATGCTGACAAACTTGAACTTAAATCAAGAAGCGTGGGATAGAACACTCCTTATATCTTAAATAGTACCTTGATCTTGTGTTTAGGTTTCTGGTTGAGGGAAACAGAAGAATTGCCACGTAGAGGTGTTGTGGTCTAGTGAATAAGTCAACCGACTGCAGATCACAAGGTACGGGGTTCGAGTCCCTCCGCAGCACTAATGTCCTTTGGCAAGACGTTAATCTACATTTGCCACTCTCCACCCAGGTGTTAAATGGGTACCCGGTAGGATGCGAAAGTTCATGTGGTTGGATGAGCAAGTGTGTGCTTGTAAAATGGCGACTAGCTGGAATGCTCCCCAGGGAGTGGAGAATGTGCATACCTTGTGTGCGGGTAAGCCTGAATCCGATGACCGGGGTAATGATATATCTGTAAAGCGCTCAGGCACATCGTTTTATCGATCTATATAGGGCGCTATATAAAAGCGGAATATTATCACTATCTTTAACATAAAATGTGAACACATACTACATCCGCAATTAGTAATATATTTAACATACAAATTTGTTCACTAAAAAGAGCCACATTGTGCTGGTATTATCATTGTGAAGTAAAATATCATTTGGAAAGGCAAGGCAGTCATTGCAAACTCGAGTTGTGCATGCGTTTAACTTCACGACATGCCTTATTCTTTGCACACGACCATTATTTTGTAATAATGCTTGAGTCCCACTAATAAAAATTAATTTGCGATAGATATGCTGATTTTGTTCTGATTAGATGGCTCAAATGCACTCAAGTTCCAGTCGTTAGTATTCTCATCATTATTTAGAACCTACATCAGGAAGATGATGTTTATTTAGATTTCTATATTCAACATAACTGCCATTTCTTCGAAAATCGGGTCGCAGGAATCAAGATCGTATCTGTGGTGGGCGTAAGACGTCCCCATTCTCGCCCCTCCCCACTGAGAGATGACTCGGCTAAAAGCGATCCACCGTTCAGTTGATTACATTTGATTGTTTCAACAAGACATATGGCCGTTTCAAACTCAGTAGTCCCATGAAGCAATGATTTTGAGGCACTGATTTGTTTGAGATTTGAAAATGATTGTTCTTCGATCCTCCGTTTAGATTTTATTCCATTTTTTTTACAGGACTGATTTTTCTGCTAAATTATGCTATCATGTCGTAGCAAACATAATTATTAGCACTCGCTGTTGCACTCGGGTTCCTGTCATAAAGTTCAATCAGTATGAATTGTTATTAAGAGCCGGAAGCATGCCAGGATGCGACACTGAATAAATACATCACTCGTGATTTGTTAATTTCCTGTCAAATTTAAGAGGGCAGAGGAGGGAAAAACCCTCTTTTTAAAGGGGGTGTAGCATGGCAAATGCTGGTTAACGCCATCTACGACTTTTTTTTGGACAACTGCACGTAAACGAATGGACTTGATTAACGGTCAGCGCGCTAGCGGTCGCGAAACAGATCAAAGTTCTCCTCACGTTTAGGTGTTGTATGTTGCACGCACGTGAATACTGCGGTCGTGTCGTCCGTAGTCGTATACCCGATTGACCCCGAGTCAGGCCACGGCAAAGAAACGTAGTCTCGTCATGCTACACCACTTTAAATCTACTCAGAGCATAGTGGATTCCACTGCGAAAGTAGTGGTTGATTGAATTTAATATTT
This sequence comes from Strongylocentrotus purpuratus, assembly GCF_000002235.5. Classification (NCBI taxonomy): domain Eukaryota; kingdom Metazoa; phylum Echinodermata; class Echinoidea; order Camarodonta; family Strongylocentrotidae; genus Strongylocentrotus; species Strongylocentrotus purpuratus. The sequence continues at coordinate 24,104,126 of NW_022145596.1, forward strand.
TGAGAGTGGATTCCATTTTTTAAAGAGATGATGGGGAATGGAGAGAAAGAGAGAGAGAGAGAGAGAGAGAGAGAGAGGGAAGGGGGAGTAGGAGGGAGGGATCCAAGCAGGCGCGGATCCAGGATTTCTTAGGGGGGGGGCCCAAAATTGAAATTATGCGAGCCAAATATTGGTACGTAATGGTGACCAGCAGTGACATAATGCAGGGGGATGTAGGGAGGGGCGAGTTCCCCCCTCCCTACTCTGCAAAGCGCGGAAGCTATATATGACGTTTCATTAAAGTATTAGAGAAAGAAGACAATTCGTTGTACCGTTCTCGACTCTTAATCCTTCTCTTAATTCAGCCCCCCCCCCCTCCGCGCAGCGCGGAAGCTTTGACGTTTTATTAAACTATTATTGAAAGAAGACGATTCGTTATAGCGTTCTCGAAAATTATCCTCGTTTGAATGCAATTTTCCCCTCCCGCGCGAAGCGCGGAAACTTTTACGTTTCATTAAATCATTGACGAAAGAAAACGATTCGTTGTACCGTTCTCGACTCTTAATCCTTGTCTTAATTCAGCCCCCCCTCCGCGAAGCGCGGAAGCTTTGACGTTTCATTAAATTATTAGAGATAGAAGATGATTATTGTACCGTTCTCTATACTCTTAATCCTTGTCTTAATTCAGCCCCCCCCCCTCCGTGAAGCGCGGAAGCTTTGACGATTCATTAAATTATTAGAGATAGAAGACGATTCGTTGTACCGTTCTCTATACTCTTAATTCTTGTCTGAATTTCAAAGATGTTTTTTGTCTGCTCCTTTTTCTCCCTACGTCCTCTTCCTTTCCTCTCCTCTCTATTTTTTTTCTATCCCCCCCCCCCCCCCTGGCTACGCGCCTGCGGTCAGATAAACAAATTTTGATACCTTGTCCGACCCGAGAAGCTCAGGGGTTTTAGGCATTTGATTACGGTCAGATGAACATATTTTTATACCTTATTTGTGACACTGGCAAGACACTAATTGGCGTGAGGTCCAGCGGGCGAAGCCCCCAGAAAACAGGGGTTTAGGCATTACATTTCCGTCCGATTAGCATCTAGGGGATTATAGGGCCCTAGGCGGGGTGCAAGGGACGGAACCCCGGAAGCTCAGGGGTTTTTAGGCAGCTAGTTAACTATTCTTTCTTTCTTGCTCTCTTTATTTCTATTTCTCTTTACTATACCTTTTCAAAAAAAAGTGGAGGGGGGGGGGGGGCTCGAGGCTTGCATTTTTTTATACGTTTCAAATGTCTAGTCCGGTTAAAAATAGCACGTAATGATTTCATTATTTGACACGTACTTCACATTGATTTATCTTATCGATAAGCGAAACGATTTGCTTTAGTATCATATAACAAATATAACAGTAATGACAAGTATGGTTTTCCTGAAAATTGCATCATACAATGTATATTCATCGTTATGGAAAATGTTGTATAATATACAACAATGGGCATTAACATTTTCCAGACCATTGATTTAATTACGTTTAATATTGAAGCTGTTGCCCTTTGTATATACATGAACTTGCAATAATAAGTAGCCTTGAAAGTGTCGCAATAAATCATGTGTGAGTGAGCTTGAAGTTAAATGGTGTAGGTTTGTTTGAAACTGTATAGCCTTTACTCTGTTTTTAATGAGATATATCTCCAATCAAATCAAATCAAACTGAGTGATGTTATCGTACAACTAAACAATATCAATCTTCTGTTCTCCTAAATAAGCCTTGGAAACTTGAAAAATTGCATTACAATGTGAATTCATTGTCAGTGAAAATGTAATACAATACACAACAATGGGCAAATTATTGTTTCCAGACCAATGATTTAAGGAAGAAGAACTTACATTTTATATTGAAACTGTTGCCGTTGTATATACATCAGGCGCGGATCCAGGATTTCTTAGGGGGGGGGGGGGGCAAAATTTGAAATTATGCGAGCCAAATATTGGTTCGTAATGGTGACCAGCAGTGACGTAATTGGGGGTGGGTGGGTGCAGGGAGGGGCGAGTTTCCCCCTCCCTCCTCCGCGAAACGCGGAAGCTTTGACATTTCAATAAATTATTAGAGAAAGAAGACGATTTGTTGTACCGTTCCCAAAAAATAATCCTCGTCTGAATTGAGTTTTTCCCCTCCCGCGCTAAGCGGAAGCTTACGTTTCATTAAATCATTAGAGAAAGATGACGATTTGTTGTGTCGTTATCCCTTTTTTTTCTTTTCTTCTTCCTCTTTTTTACTTTCTTGTATCTCCTCTTTTCCTTTTTTCTTTCCATTTCCTTCCTTCTCTTTTATTTTTTGATTGGGGGGGGGGGGGGCAACAGCCTGAGAGGCAAGTCCTTTTGCTCCCCCCGATCTACTTCTTCCCTCTTTTCTTTTCTTTTTCCTCTTCTTTTTCCCTTTCTCTCCTCTTTCCCTTTCCTTTCTTTCCTTCTCTCTCTCTCCTTTTTTTTTTTTTTTGCGGGGGGGGGGGGGGGGGGCCAAGGCCCGCTCGTCCCCCTGGATCCGCGCCTGGATCCAAGGGGGCCCGGGGGGGGGGGGGCGTCCAATCCAAACGAAATGATCGTTAATATGGCTCCCTCAAAATTCGATTTCTACTCGTGTACTTTAGAGTAACCTTACAGGTTCAAAGTGATGTGACCACATCGGTTTATACATTCCACGCAAACATGATTTTGTCTGCTTTATTTCATTGAACTTGTCAGTAATCCGACAGAAATTCTCATTATAAGCAAAAGCATTTTTGATAAGCAAAAAACGTTTACAGTAGAGTGTCCTTTGCATATCTTGTTTTTGTTTTGTTCAAATATATAGGGTTGATTCAGACATGAGTTTAAAAGTCATCTATTTTGATAAATTCTATGATCTGAAGCCATATAAGATATTCTTCAATTCGAACCAGATAGTTCCCATACTAATGGCCGATAACGAATATATCGGCTAACTTTTCGCTAAAATAATGTTGTCTTAAATCGTAATCCGACATTATTTGATCTGGTGACATTGGTTGCTTTGGCCTTACATGATTTCAGGTGGGGGATGAACGAGCAAAAGAAATTCTCTGAAAAATGATACTTCACCCTAAATGCCGCCATGCCCCATCTATAATCCACATATAAATTATGCCTATAATGTTGACCTCGCGAAGTACTTCCTGTATGCCTTCATAGTGAGTAATGTAATCATAATTTCCTCATTGTCATAAGGTTATATAACGTGACTCGCAAAATAAATCACTCCTACCATGAACCTACTAAGAATCATACGCACAATAAAGTAGACCGACTACTAGAAGCTGTTGTTCCCATAAGGAAACGCGAATTTCAATAAGTCAAGAAATTAGCATGAAGTGAAATGTTTACTTTCAGTTGTATACATCACGCAACTTCTCATCCCATCCGTTGTTACTTTGCCTTCATTCTTTTTTTCTTCGATACACTGATAGATGCGGGAGAGAACAAAAAGAGAGTGATAGAGAGAGAGAGAGAGAGAGAGAGAGAAAAGAGAAGAGAGAGAGAGAGAGAGAGAGAGAGAGAGAGACAGACAGACAGACAGAAAAGGGGGTGTGGGTATATGGAGGAGCGTGGGGCGAGCAGATGGACTACGGCGTCTATTCTGGAGCTGGGGTACTCGGACGAAGAAGGACATAATATATTGATACATAATTCATGGGAGATTTATCTTCAAAGAAATATAATCTTCAATATCCCTGGACCCCCCCCCCTCCTAACTCCCCCTATCCTCCGTCATGCAAATGGTAGGCCTCATTTTATACGACAAGCAAAATCCAACGACGGTGCCAAGCGATGATTCATTAACCCATAACAGTGGCGGCACCAGGTCGAGTAATTTGAGGCGCACATGCATGTCTCAAAATTATTTAACAAGTAAAAGAAAAAAAAAGAACGTTATCACACACCCCCCCCCCCCCCAAGCCAGGTGACATGTCTCTATAAAAGTCTCGATCTGACCAGCTCCAACAAAATAGTTATAATAATCTTTTTTCTGAAGGGAAGGGGGGGGGGGGGGCTCCCTGGCGCCCCCTGTAGTATGTTGCTTATGTTTAACAAGCCCGGAACTTTGTGTCACTTACTTTCTAGTTCCAGCTGTTTGTTCCTGGTGAGCTCATTTACTTGGTGGACCCAGTGCGATCTCCAGTAACAAACGCTGTTCTTCTGCTTTCCTATATCTCCTCAAAGAAGCTAACAATCGGTGAGTAAAATCGATCAAAATAGATTGTCCTATATCATTTTCCTATATCAATAGAATAGACTTAGCTGGAAATAAATCAGATTAATCTTGGACTCACGTTTCTAAACTAGTGTTTTTTTTTTCGTTCCCTCATTATTTTGTTTGTTTGTTGTTTGCGTTTAAATCTGTGTTGATCAATAAATAGGCTTACTTACTTAATTTCTTTTCTGTTTGCAAGAAAAACAAATTATCTATGTGTGTTAGGTATTTGATTACAAATTCGCTCTAAAATTACCTTATAATTATAACCACACTTATGGATGTTGTGATGTTGTAGTTATAACGTCGTGTTATTATGAACACCCTGCCTTATTTAATTTGTGTAATGTTTATCGTGTTCATTGTACGTGCATGTCTATTCAAAGAATTTCGTGACGTTAATATTCGAATTCATGTTATTAGTATTATGATGGTAAATTACCTGTTTTTCTTATAAATATGAATTAATCTGTAGAAATATGAAAGCGTGCAGGAAGATTTTCCAGTCTATTTTTGCACTTTGAAATAATTCATGAAGTACCTTTAGTATAACACATCAATAACGCATGTATTTCGAAAGGAAATATATCACCTAACTTTAATTTAATGCTCTTAAATCATTTATGTTACATTTAAGACATATTTGGCTATCAAAGCCTCACATACCCACAATGTATCATTGTATTTTGATACCGAAAAAGAGATGAACTGAAATAAATAAAAACACTGATGGGCCCATAAAATATAAAATTTGGGCACTTTGTGCACAGATCATCAAAACTCAGTCGGTGACTTCGTTTTTGGCATTAATTTTACTTTAGAATCCGCATTAAAAAGTAAGTGTACACCATTTCCCTGTTGGAGTCGTCGATGTACCCAACTGTTATAGGGTTCGTAGTTTGTCTCTTTGTCTCTTTAAAGGTTTTTAAAATAATTTTCTTTGTTGTTTCGGAAATGATGTGCCAATGATTAAATATCTTCATTATTTGGTCCGTAAGAGGAAAATAATATATTACAACAAAGATGATTTGTTGGTGTTTTTTCAACAAAACATACTTACATTCGTTATACTTGACATAAGAACTGAATTCTTCGGTACACGTACACACCATGCAGGATAAAAACAACCTATCTAAAGAAATAATGCAAAGAAAAACAACCGAACATTTAATAAGGCTGATAGACTTTAAGTAGATATTCATTGATATTAAAAACTAACTTTATTTTCATTATTGCAAAGTTGAAAGTTTGATTCGACAAGGTTATCAATATTCAATGCTTGGAAACATTCGAAGTAATGATTATTATAAATTACAAAACGCTTAAATACAGCCCCGACATAGCACCTGAAGAGCTCTCCGAACGCTGCTAAGATGTGTGAGATCACAGTATGGACACGATTTGCACAAGCAGACGATGTCCCATGACATTGTAGCGCCCGTCCCGAGGAGGGGGGCATACCTATTAAAGGAAGACAAAATAAGAAAGGTGTTGACTGAGATGCGTGGCAAAAACAAAGTCTTTATTACTTAATCTTCTACAATAACAGTCTTTTCTTACAATAACATATATACGATCAAATGGCATAACAATACTCTTCAAGTATTAAACACAAATAAATCTACCTGTTCGCATACATTGAATTAATTAACTCTCAGTGTTCTTACTATATCACTAAGAACATCATCTGGTTAGTTTCATTACTTTACTATCTCTAAACGAAACTATCCTTACTTCCATGCTTTATTTAAAAGTGCAACTCTTCATCGATCTCATAATCATAACTTGGCTACTAATAAATAACTTAACCCTTATCAAATGTCTATAACATTGCGGTATCAGTCAATCTACTTTAGCTTCTAATCATATAACTCTTCACTTAGCGTCTCTTTCAAGAAATCACATATATAGACATAATACAAGAATGTTGGCATAATCATCCCTATACTATTGCCTAATAAGCTTTCTACTCTTTACGCTCCAAGACTGAGGATCCCTTGTGCACATAGACCCTTAGAATGTAATTCTACTCTCAGCCTTCACTAATCCCTAAATTCACAAGTTACTTCTTGTCTCAGGACTTCACATTAATACTGAATAAACTTATAACTCTTCCTTAACTATAGCTCATGTATTTTCCAATAGTCATCTGCATCACTTTGATCTAATACTATCTTTTTCAGCGAGATTACTGAACTTGAAAAGATACATCTTCAACAACTTATATCCTAAACTCCTTACAATATTCACAGAACTGGCAAATAGTCTTAGTCTGCAGTCTGCACTAATTATATAGCTTTAGCAAACTTACAACCAATATTACGAATTCCTCTTACTGTATTAATCTCATCTTCACATACAGTTCATATTCTAATTCTAAACAACAACCAATAGTTTTACTAAATACATGTATATTCATTTCATGGTTATATACAAAGCAAAGTGAGAGTGAAAGAGAAAGGGTGAACCATACAGAGAGAGAGAGAGAGAGAGAGAGAAAGAGAGAAAGAGAGGGAGAGAATATAAAGAGAGAGGGGGGGGGGGGAGAGAGAGAGGGAGAGATATATATATATATATAGAGAGAGAGAGAGAGAGAGAGAGAGAGAGAGTAATTCCCAATAACATTTAACCTGAATTATCATTCCTAACAATATAATACAATGAATTCCAGACAGTGATTATGCAAGTCTTCAACTACAATATTTCATCAACCCATCCATCACTAGCTAACTATTAGACAATTTGACCATGTGTTTCTCAACAAGTGTATTTCCCAACTCAAATCCTTTGTCTTCTCATTTTGCTGACTCTACCAAACTTTCATTCCCGCCTAAGATACCATTTCCAGCATGGGTCAAAAACAAACACATTCTATCTCTAACACTTCTCAACATAGCATTTGGGTATAGCATATACTCTATCTACACTGTGTGCGTGTAATGTATTGCAGTGGATGGTCAAGCTTGGGGGAGAGGGGATTAAGAACTCTGATAAGAAGTTGTGTTCACATTGCACGCACTGCCATAACCTAATAACACACTAATATTATACGCATGGTGCGTCCACACTCACTCATACCATAATACTGTAAGTTAAAGATAATCTGGACTTGAACAACTCATTTCGCTATTCAAACTGTATCTAATTCGAACTAGAATATATAACAATGTGCTTTGGCATACTGCATAGTAAATGGCACATGTCCTTGGCTAAGAATATATATATACACATGAATATCGAGCAAAAGACAAATATACTGACAGTAATAAAGTATATTCTCTTCTCAAAACTTACTTAAAATGTTGTCTAAATCAAACAACATAATCATCAATCTCACACACACGATAATACTTTCCTATCATTTCTACAAGTGATTACTATGTTCATCAATGACATTATCTCTCCCCACATGGCATCTCTGCCCACATGGCATTTCTTATATTTCCTCTCATAGTTCACATGTCATATAATCCAACAAGTCATTGGCAAAGATCATTAATATCTCTTTTTACACAGTAATACAAGATATGTGAATAGTGAAGCTAATAGTTTAGAAATACACATATTATGAACAACAAGAATATAACACAATTGAATAATATAAGATTCTTTCTTACCTATTAAAGGAAGACAAAATAAGAAAGGTGTTGACTGAGATGCGTGGCAAAAACAAAGTGAGAAGCCACTCCTGGTATCCCAGCTGGTGTGTTTAGGTTAGTTGTGGGTGAGGCCACTCTCGCAGGAGGGGGTACCTAATTAACTAAGAGGAGGGACAATATGGGGGCTAGAAATATACTTGTGTCATACATACATAGTCAAAGATATACAAAAAAAATAGGGGGGGGGGGGGTATTCTGTGGGGCTCCACACCTTCCCCTCCAAAAATAAATGTCTCCTGGACATTTCAACTTCCAAACATTTACATCAATTCATTAATATAGCACAACAATCTAATGTTCATATAGTTCTCGTTCAATGTCGTTATGAACTTAGGACAGATCAGGGAGGTGAGACTTATCACCAAAGTCCATGAGAGTCTATGTCCTTGCAACGCTGACAGATCATCGTGCTCCAATTCTTCTGCGAAATACATGTAGTACATCGAGTTCATATATATACACTTGTTGCAACTTGTTATAGCGAAACCTAATAGGTACTTGAAACCTCAGAATTACATATCATAATATCATATCAGAATTACGTGGCTTTTTCTTCCATACAAATAAACTTTGCGAAACATTAACCCATTCTACGGGCGCGCCTGACAAACGGTGAAGGTTTCTTGGAAAGCTCGAGACTCATTCCGAAGACTTTATCACATAGATCAATTGATCACTATCGAGTGTCATCGCTTGTTTCCTTATACTACACCACAATTCATGAAACGATTTACAACTTGTTTCATCTTACTACTTCTCATTACTCGTATTTCTGGTTTACTAAACAGCTAGCACATGATTCTAAATAACGATGCATCTAATGTAAAACAAAATATTAAAACAAAAAAGAATCCGTTTGAGGCCTTCCTCGCGGGTCGAATGATTGACTCGCTCGCTGGAAAAATTGAAGTTGGTCTTCTGTCATCTAACGCTGGTAGTGGGTTGGTTGCTGGTGGGCTACTGGCGTCTGTATCTGTAATGGCCTTTGATGGGTGTAGGATGGTGGGTCATACCGGTACTGGAACGGTGCTGGGGGCTGGGCTGTTGAGGGTGGCGGCTTGGAGAACCCCTGGACGTCCTTGACTCCACTCACTGCTCCGCCATCTATTTCCTCCCAGTAAGGTTGAAGCTTTCCTTGGCCACCTGGCGGGGCCAGACTTCGCACCAGGGCCCTATCCCCTTGCTGTAGCACCCTGCTGCATACTGCACGCTCGTAGTAGCCTTTTCTCCTCTCTGCAGCTTGTCCCATTCTCTCTGATGCTGAGCCAACCTCATTTCCAATCAGGTTCTCTCCGTCACTCTGTCTTCTGGTCCTGTATCGTTTGCTCGCTGCTCTTCTCTTTCGATTGATCCAACTGTTCGTGTCATAGGACAGCACATCGTCCTCGTGTCTCTTCGACGATGGCCGTCCTGGCAAGGTCGCCAAATTTGTAGCGCCCGTCCCGAGGAGGGGGGCATACCTATTAAAGGAAGACAAAATAAGAAAGGTGTTGACTGAGATGCGTGGCAAAAACAAAGTCTTTATTACTTAATCTTCTACAATAACAGTCTTTTCTTACAATAACATATATACGATCAAATGGCATAACAATACTCTTCAAGTATTAAACACAAATAAATCTACCTGTTCGCATACATTGAATTAATTAACTCTCAGTGTTCTCTTACTATATCACTAAGAACATCATCTGGTTAGTTTCATTACTTTACTATCTCTAAACGAAACTATCCTTACTTCCATGCTTTATTTAAAAGTGCAACTCTTCATCGATCTCATAATCATAACTTGGCTACTAATAAATAACTTAACCCTTATCAAATGTCTATAACATTGCGGTATCAGTCAATCTACTTTAGCTTCTAATCATATAACTCTTCACTTAGCGTCTCTTTCAAGAAATCACATATATAGACATAATACAAGAATGTTGGCATAATCATCCCTATACTATTGCCTAATAAGCTTTCTACTCTTTACGCTCCAAGACTGAGGATCCCTTGTGCACATAGACCCTTAGAATGTAATTCTACTCTCAGCCTTCACTAATCCCTAAATTCACAAGTTACTTCTTGTCTCAGGACTTCACATTAATACTGAATAAACTTATAACTCTTCCTTAACTATAGCTCATGTATTTTCCAATAGTCATCTGCATCACTTTGATCTAATACTATCTTTTTCAGCGAGATTACTGAACTTGAAAAGATACATCTTCAACAACTTATATCCTAAACTCCTTACAATATTCACAGAACTGGCAAATAGTCTTAGTCTGCAGTCTGCACTAATTATATAGCTTTAGCAAACTTACAACCAATATTACGAATTCCTCTTACTGTATTAATCTCATCTTCACATACAGTTCATATTCTAATTCTAAACAACAACCAATAGTTTTACTAAATACATGTATATTCATTTCATGGTTATATACAAAGCAAAGTGAGAGTGAAAGAGAAAGGGTGAACCATACAGAGAGAGAGAGAGAGAGAGAGAGAAAGAGAGAAAGAGAGGGAGAGAATATAAAGAGAGAGGGGGGGGGGGAGAGAGAGAGGGAGAGATATATATATATATATAGAGAGAGAGAGAGAGAGAGAGAGAGAGTAATTCCCAATAACATTTAACCTGAATTATCATTCCTAACAATATAATACAATGAATTCCAGACAGTGATTATGCAAGTCTTCAACTACAATATTTCATCAACCCATCCATCACTAGCTAACTATTAGACAATTTGACCATGTGTTTCTCAACAAGTGTATTTCCCAACTCAAATCCTTTGTCTTCTCATTTTGCTGACTCTACCAAACTTTCATTCCCGCCTAAGATACCATTTCCAGCATGGGTCAAAAACAAACACATTCTATCTCTAACACTTCTCAACATAGCATTTGGGTATAGCATATACTCTATCTACACTGTGTGCGTGTAATGTATTGCAGTGGATGGTCAAGCTTGGGGGAGAGGGGATTAAGAACTCTGATAAGAAGTTGTGTTCACATTGCACGCACTGCCATAACCTAATAACACACTAATATTATACGCATGGTGCGTCCACACTCACTCATACCATAATACTGTAAGTTAAAGATAATCTGGACTTGAACAACTCATTTCGCTATTCAAACTGTATCTAATTCGAACTAGAATATATAACAATGTGCTTTGGCATAATGCATAGTAAATGGCACATGTCCTTGGCTAAGAATATATATATACACATGAATATCGAGCAAAAGACAAATATACTGACAGTAATAAAGTATATTCTCTTCTCAAAACTTACTTAAAATGTTGTCTAAATCAAACAACATAATCATCAATCTCACACACACGATAATACTTTCCTATCATTTCTACAAGTGATTACTATGTTCATCAATGACATTATCTCTCCCCACATGGCATCTCTGCCCACATGGCATTTCTTATATTTCCTCTCATAGTTCACATGTCATATAATCCAACAAGTCATTGGCAAAGATCATTAATATCTCTTTTTACACAGTAATACAAGATATGTGAATAGTGAAGCTAATAGTTTAGAAATACACATATTATGAACAACAAGAATATAACACAATTGAATAATATAAGATTCTTTCTTACCTATTAAAGGAAGACAAAATAAGAAAGGTGTTGACTGAGATGCGTGGCAAAAACAAAGTGAGAAGCCACTCCTGGTATCCCAGCTGGTGTGTTTAGGTTAGTTGTGGGTGAGGCCACTCTCGCAGGAGGGGGGTACCTAATTAACTAAGAGGAGGGACAATATGGGGGCTAGAAATATACTTGTGTCATACATACATAGTCAAAGATATACAAAAAAATAGGGGGGGGGGGGTATTCTGTGGGGCTCCACAACATCTCACACATTTTCAGTGCCTGTGTTTTCACCTTCTCTTGAGTTCTTTCTCTTACTTCACTACCGTCAGGCTAAATGTATAATCTATTGCCTCACTCTAAACCCCGCGCATGTTTTTATTTTGATGACAAATGCAGCGATACAAAAATAAAGGAATCTGTCGCTTGTAAACAAAATAAGACGCCATATTCAGCTGCACAAACCGCGGTATGTACGGCGTTTCAAGAGGGAACAAATTAAATGCCGTCCTTAATATCATTCCGGGGGGTTTTCAATTTGAAAGTCTATTTTCTTTGCTTGTTAATTAACCCCTATCCTTTGTATTTACAAGCAAAATATTTTAGTTATCAGAATCGGGTCATATCCCCTTTTGAATGGTTTGACATGCCATTACATTTATATACACTAAACTCATTATAATTTGACAAATAATAGCTTTGCAATTATGTTCATTCTTTATGGGATCTTTATAGTGATACATTAGTTGACATATTTGTGATTTTCTTTGAATTTCACCTTTAAGCATTTTGACCTTCCCTGACTCCTCCCGTAAAGCGCACAAGCATCTGTCTCAAGTGACGATGCCAACTGACAAAAATAACAGTCCCCACACACATTATTTGGGAAAACGTACACAAGGTTAGTTTTTAGTTGTACAATAGATACTAGGTTACGTTCATTTTATTTTAATTTTTTTAAAAGCCATAGCTTTAAATGGATTTTTGTGTAAAATTAAAGGAAAGGATTCACTCAATTGTGTTTTTGCGATAAAGAGGAAGAAACTATGGGTCATCTATTTTGTGAATGTGACAAAGTCTCCTCAACTTCGGAAGTTTTATTGAGTTTATTACTACAAAAAAATTATGATACCAACTTTACTTTTACCAATTTTGAAAAACTTTTTGGTGTATTTTCGGACAAGTTTGTAACCTATTTTATTTTACTGATGAAATATTATATTTATATTTGCAAATTCAGGGATCAGACACCAAATATTATTGCATTCAAATCATTTTTTAAAAAACAAAAGGAAATAGAATATTATTTGGCTAAAAAGAAAAATAAACTTCCTGTGCATTTAAAAAAATGGAGGTTCAAACCTCCTTTGTGAATTCGGGCCACAGTGACCGTGAATTTACCGACCAACACCTACTTCCCGTACTCGATGATGATGATGTTGATGAAATGATGATGATGATGATAATAATGAATTTGAAGATAGTAAACAAGTCATTATTTTTATTGGGATGCTTTCTTTTGATATATCTATGTATATTTTACATACATATTAACGACATTTTACGAATGAAATGTGAATCTAACATGTTTAAAGCTTATCTGCCGTAGTTTACAGGAGGGATTAGACTGCCCTGCAAGGTCACTGGACAGGTGGTTATCTCATCAACTCAGCTCTCAGTTAACATAAGAAAAAGAGGATCATGGGGGACCAATGGTCACCGATTAGGCATTGTTTGTTACATAGAGGGCGCAAGTAGCTACAAGTATTGCAGTGGGCCTTTAAGTGGTCATTTCGCCAAGAAATTAGGAGTTACAATTACGTCAATGCAAAGGTTTGCCGTAAAATGCAAAAGAGACGGGTGTACGCGAAATTTCATTAAGGATGATTGAGTGGTGTTTAAGATGTTGCCAAACTCGTTCTATTTTTTTTTGACATCCCGTTTTTTTAGCATTCATATAAATATCATCACTCCTGAAGCGCCATGCAAGAGTATCCGCTATAAAATAACCAACTATTATATACACTGTCGCTCATAAAGTTAGAATATTTTTTTTTTACCCCAATTTATGGAATTATTTTAAAAATAATTTAAAAATAATAGATCTAGATAATAGTATACATTCTCTGATTTTATTGGATGATAATTTTACAATGTGTGTTTTGCGTGACTTATAAAGCATGTGTATGCTAATATGCTTATCAACTAGGGGACCTACGCCCTTAAGTCATACATGACAGTAATGAGGATTAATGCCCCACAAAAGGGCACTAATATAGCACATCGACACGGTTTTGATCCTGGGGCTTCACAGTTACGAGGCCATTGCTTTGTCACTGAACCATGACTGTACGCAGCGGGGGCTAGGGTAGGGGGCAGTTTCCATAAATTAAAAAAGAACAAAGAAATGCAATAAATTATTGAAAATTTATTGCACATTTTTGTTTTCACGCAAAACACACATTGGCAAATTATTATTCAATAAAATCTGAGAATGTATACTATTATCTAGATCTATTATTTTTAAATTATTTTTAAAATCCTTCCATAAATTGGGGGAAAACAAAAGTATTCCAACTTTATGAGCGACAGTGTATCTTCAGAATGATGATGATTATTATTATCATCATTACTATTATGATGATGATGATGATGATGATTATGACTATTATCATTATTATTAGTAGTAATATTATTATATTATCATTGTTATCATTATTTGTTTTGGAGTATTTTTTATTCATTGATTATTTTCATGTTTGGGAACTACTTATCATCTTGTAAATGAACAGAAAAATGTAATTCAAAGTCAATTCGACCTTGAAATATATGCGTGGTCACGAAACAACGTCATGTAGTAATGCTGGTACCTCCTTTGTAATAGTGCCCCACATATGTATTTGGTGTCTTGTTGACACAATGACTATGCAAAAAGCATGTGGTGAATGATTAACAGTAGTGGAAAGCAGTGGCGGATCCAGGGAGGGGGGGGGGCCGGGGGCCCGACTCCCCCCCTTGAAAAAAAATCATGTAAAATCACGTGATTTTTACCTTTTTTGGGGGGTGCAAATTTAAAAATTTCCGAGGACCAAACAAAGAAATGTGCACACCCCCCCCCCCCCCCCCCCCCCACTGAGCGACTTTTCGGCCGGCGCGATTTTCAAATTTTCGGGAGCTAAAAAAAAAAAAAGTTGGGCCCCCTCCCCTAAGAAGTCCTGGATCCGCGCCTGGTGGAAAGGGCGACAATAATAAGGAAATACAAAGTGACCTTGCCTTTCTTTTGGACAAATTCTATATAGCCACCACCTGTAGTGTGTCGGTACTTCCTTGATTTCCAAGATTTTATTCATGTTTTCATTCGTCTTTATAATGTTTATCATTTCCTCATTTGATGGGAAAACTGAAGACGTATAAAATTGTTGCAAGCTCAGCACTTGCAAATTGAAGATCCGTTTTTAAATTCTACTTTTTCAATAGTGATTACAAAAAGATCCATACAAGTCATGAAGCATAAAGAAGAAAAAAAAGGGATCCACATAGCTTCTTAGGATACATTAAATCCCAAACACCCCTTCCCTTTTGATACTTAACGTGACTATTTTGTAGACTTTCAGGCTTTTCTTACATTTTGCACCTTTTCTGTTGGAATTGTATCAACCTTTCATTTAGAAATATAATTTTGGGGAAAATGTCTTCACAACATTGCATAAATCTATTGTTTTTTGTTCTTTTTCGGTAACGTATCAAGTCCAAGATGTCATACTTTTGGTCTCTCGCATTCCTGGCCGCCGTTCCTCTCGTCATGGCCTATTCGTCGGGCGCCCCACGCGGTGCTTGTGTGAACCTAACCCCAGGCCATCAGAATAACGCAAGTATGATCATCCCGCCTCAAACTGGGCCAAGTCCCTACGCCCTCAGCGTCAGCAAGAACATGTACACTCCTAAAGAGGCGCTCACAGGTAAAGCGAATGAGAAATTTCGATGAAATATCGAATATTTAGTAAAAAAGAAAATAGCACAGTGTTCCTTTATATTATTGTAAAACAATGCCAAGTACATTTATATGCAATGGTGCAAATGTTATAGCATCATCGATTACAAAAACAGAAGAAATTCGATATTCAGCTCCAGAGGCACATGCGGCCAAAAATGTGCCTCTATGAGACAGCTACCAATCACCGTAACAACGGGATCTAACAAATGACTTTCCATTTTACCCTAAAAAGTTAGAAACTTTTCAAATGTTAAATATAGTGAACTAAGTGGTTGGGCGATACAAAAAATAAAGTATATGGACATTGCTCAAGTGGCGCAGTTCTGGCACTGTAGGCTACCCAACCCCCCCCCCCCTCCCTCAGAATGTTGGCTTTTTGTTGTTGTTGTCTTGTCGGAGATGAGAACGAAATGCAGACGTTTTTGTCCACCTGTCGAGAGTTTTTATGGAGACAAAAAATCGAAGAATTATAAGAATACTAACAACAAGAATTTAAATGCTTTGAACTCTTTTAGCCAGAATAAAAGCCTATTCGGCTTAAAATCGAGGACAGTTGCTAAAGTTGGTTTGACGTATTATTTAGGTTTCCCTCTTCCAAGGAAGCATGGAATCCCTTGAAATTTAGATTTTCTTAATCATATGACTATTCAGACCCTCGGTCATTAAGATTTTACATGTTTAAATGTTCATATCAACATAAATGCTGTTTTGCAAATTCTTCCGAGATCGAATCGCAGTCGGGTCGTGTAGTGTGCGGTGGGCTAAACGAGATGTCGTGGAGATGTCGTGGTATAGTAGTTCGTTCACTTGACTCTCAATCCAAGGATTTTAATGCCCGAATTCACAAAGGAGGTTTGTCGACAAACCTAGGTTATTGTGCGTCATATGACGCGTTTTGACGCGTTTCACACCTAAGTTTGTACAAACCTTGGTTTGAAACGTGTCGAAACTCGTCATTGACGCACATAAACCTAAGTTTGTCAACAAAACCTCCTTT
This sequence comes from Strongylocentrotus purpuratus, assembly GCF_000002235.5. Taxonomy (NCBI): domain Eukaryota; kingdom Metazoa; phylum Echinodermata; class Echinoidea; order Camarodonta; family Strongylocentrotidae; genus Strongylocentrotus; species Strongylocentrotus purpuratus. The sequence goes on from NW_022145596.1 coordinate 24,120,619, forward strand.
ATGAATTTGGGCCGAAGGGTTCGAATCCCACAACGGGTCTAAATTCCTTTGGCAAGAATTTTTGACACTCTCCATGCAGGTGTTAATGGGTACCTGCTAAATGATGGGGGTAAAAATAATTGCCGTGCCCTCTGGAACAACAGCTTTGATGCTGATGAGGCTTCTCCTGATGGGTAAACAATAATATTATATGATAATACGCTCACATATCTGTTCAATTTGGCTATATAATTATTGACCGGACTCTGTTTCTCATTAAGTGTCCGTCAACGGCGCATCATTCAGAGGTATTCTCCTGCAGGCTCGGTTGGCGGACGACACCCTGGCCGGTTCGTTCAGCAACGAGCCGACTAACACCAAACTTATAGATTGCACTAATCAGCCCAGCACTAATTCTAGAGACAGCGTAACCCATGCAAACTCCGACCCGAAAAGTGCGGGAACATCCTTTACATGGACCGCTCCTGGTGATGTCGGGAACGTCACTTTTACGTGAGTATATTTATTTATTTATTTATTCATTCATTCATTCATTCGATCATTTATTAATTTATTTATTTACAAATTCACTAATTCAGAAAAAGAACAAAAGTTTCGACATATTTATTTATTGATCGATTGGTTGATTGATATATCTATCTGTCCATTTATCCATTTATTTACTTAGTCATATAATTATTCATATATTTATTTATTTCTATAATCATTTACTCATATAGTAATTAGATCAATCGATCATTCATCCATTTGAATATTTCTTTAATTCTTAGATTTTGTATTGATTGATTGATCGATTGATTGATTGATTTATCCATTTATTTATTTATTCAGTTCTTTTGTTTACAATATTGGGTATTGATCTTCAAAGGTTGCGTTCTGTCTGTAAAGTTATTTTGTTTTGTTTATGACGCATTCTTATCGGGAATCATGAAACGAAAAGTCTGGGGGAGGAGAGGGAAAGGAGGGAGGGGTGCTTTATAGTGTTGTATTCAGCAGCGATGGGAATCAAGAAGTATTTTCATTAGGGGCAGGCATATGTGAAAAGCGTCTGTAAAAAAATTATCATCACTTTTATTCGAGTGGCGAAAGTATTAAGTCAAGATATGTAACAAGCACAACCAGTTATTTTTTAAAGATCATGTACAGAATGATCCCTTTTCCCTTTGTTTTCTCTAGGAAACAAGGAGAGTGGGCACATCTTCTCCACTTATTTTTATATATATTTGGACGAAATCACTTTGTGATGTTACATAATATGAAATAAATATAGGATCGGCGAACTCACTTTCATCTATATCACCCCAAAAGTCCAAAACAAAAACAAGATCAAAGAAATCGAGTTAACTCAGACAGATGGAAAGGTAAATATAGGGACAAAACTTATCTCTTCGTAAACAACGACAATGGATTGTCATCTCGTTTGGTACGGATCGCGATCCCATTTCTATATTTTATTTTAGTCGATCTTAACTCAATGTTGACCTGGTTTTTGCATGTTATGTCTTTTCCTCCAGTGCGACTGTTCTTCAAGAGTACGAGGTGTTTTGGGTGAAACTTACTTCTCAAGAGATCTCGGCCACAGCGGGTAAATACGATAGCTTGTATAGTCCGATATTTGTATACTTATAAAGATAAATTAAAGTTCTGGTAAATATAGAAAATATATTCTCATAAAATCCCCCCAAAAAACTTACACTGAATGTTCAAGAACACGTTCCAAACAATAATTTGGTAGAAAATTTATAGTGGCTGAGTAATGAGCTTAAAAAGAAAAGGAAATCCGGGCACCTGCTTAAAGCGTTAGTCACATCCCAACGTGCGTGTTTTACGTCCGTACGATTTTTGGGGAGGCCACGGCCGCCACGTTTTTCTGAAAACGTAGGGAGGGAGTGGCAAAGGCAGGGAGGGAGTACCGGCAACGCGCGTCACACGCACTGTGTAAGTACGTGGCCCGCACGCCACGCCTGGCCGTGAACGGTTGCGTGCATCGTACGTTGCGCACGTGGTAAGTGCGTTGTACGTGCTTACAACGTGCTTACAACGTACGGTCTCCGTGCGGTTGCCACGTTATCGTACGGAGGCCGTACTTACAAGTGCTGCTCACGTACGGTGTCCTTACACACTCGTATGTTGTAAGTACGTGCACGTGCGATGAACTCGGTGTTTATATAGGACGACATTCCGATGTTCTCCAGAAGTCCCAGCTGTTGCTGCCTCAAGATGCCGCCCATTCCACCGAAGAGACTATATACTGCATAAATCAGTGCTAAGTTGCTAACAACGTGCGTTGTAAGTGCTTACTCGGTACGGTCCACGTGAGTTCTGCGTGCTCATCGGATAGCTGAACTTGGGAAGTGGCGAGTAAGCACGGACCACGCACTTATCACGTGCGCCTTTAAAAGACGCACGGAGTCAGTGTGTCGTGCGCTCGTTGGCAATACCGGGCAGCGAATTTTTTTTCCGTACTCGAGAGGGCAAATACCCCATGTGCGCATGCGCGTGGACTTGTGATTTCTCTGCTACTTCCCATACGAAATGTACATGTATTCGCATGTACTGTGCACGATTCGCGTTCTACGAGTAAACGATGGCATAGTAGTCTTCAAACACAGACTCTGATTTGCCAGTTTGACAAAACAATTACGCATATATCGTGCGTAGCAATAGTACTAGTATTCAAGTCTGAGTAGTTGTATGATTCAGACATTTTAGTGCTTACAGAAATGCATCCCAAATTGAATAGCATGGTATAGTAGTCTGCAAGCACAGACGCTAATCGGACAGTTTGACAACATAGTGTCTTGAGTAGTGCTTTATATTCAAATATGTGTAGTTTTATGATTCAGACCCTACTGGTGCGTGTATTGGAAAGGCATCTCAACTTGCAGAGTGGCATAGTAGTCTGCAAGCACAGACGCTAATCTGACAGTTTGACAAAATAGTGTTATTCAAGTCTGAGTAGTTTTATGATTCAGACCCTACTGGTGCGTGTATTGGAAATGCACCTGGTGCGTGTATTGGAAACGCACGCACCAGTAGGGTCTGAATCATACATCTACGCAGACTTGAATAAAGTACTTCTCAGCACACTACTAGTATGTTGTCAAACTGTCAGATTAGCGTCTGTGCTTGCAGACTACTATACCATTCTATACAAGTTGGCGACTTGAATAAAGTACTTCTCAGCACACTACTAGTATGTTGTCAAACTGTCAGATTAGCGTCTGTGCTTGCAGACTACTATACCATTCTATACAAGTTGCAATGTATTTCCATATGCACTACTGGGTCTGAATCATACAACTACACAGACTTGAATAAGCACATCGCGACACATACGCATATTGATTTGTCAAACTGGCAAATCAGAGTCTGTGTTTGAAGACTACTATGCCATCGTTTACTCGTAGAACGCGAATCGTGCACAGTACATGCGAATACATGTACATTTCGTATGGGAAGTAGCAGAGAAATCATAAGTCCACGCGCATGCGCACATGGGATTTTTGCTCTCTCGAGTACTTTTTTTCCGTACTCGAGAGGGCAAATACCCCATGTGCGCATGCGCGTGGACTTGTGATTTCTCTGCTACTTCCCATACGAAATGTACATGTATTCGCATGTACTGTGCACGATTCGCGTTCTACGAGTAAACGATGGCATAGTAGTCTTCAAACACAGACTCTGATTTGCCAGTTTGACAAAACAATTACGCATATATCGTGCGTAGCAATAGTACTAGTATTCAAGTCTGAGTAGTTGTATGATTCAGACATTTTAGTGCTTACAGAAATGCATCCCAAATTGAATAGCATGGTATAGTAGTCTGCAAGCACAGACGCTAATCGGACAGTTTGACAACATAGTGTCTTGAGTAGTGCTTTATATTCAAATATGTGTAGTTTTATGATTCAGACCCTACTGGTGCGTGTATTGGAAAGGCATCTCAACTTGCAGAGTGGCATAGTAGTCTGCAAGCACAGACGCTAATCTGACAGTTTGACAAAATAGTGTTATTCAAGTCTGAGTAGTTTTATGATTCAGACCCTACTGGTGCGTGTATTGGAAATGCACCTGGTGCGTGTATTGGAAACGCACGCACCAGTAGGGTCTGAATCATACATCTACGCAGACTTGAATAAAGTACTTCTCAGCACACTACTAGTATGTTGTCAAACTGTCAGATTAGCGTCTGTGCTTGCAGACTACTATACCATTCTATACAAGTTGGCGACTTGAATAAAGTACTTCTCAGCACACTACTAGTATGTTGTCAAACTGTCAGATTAGCGTCTGTGCTTGCAGACTACTATACCATTCTATACAAGTTGCAATGTATTTCCATATGCACTACTGGGTCTGAATCATACAACTACACAGACTTGAATAAGCACATCGCGACACATACGCATATTGATTTGTCAAACTGGCAAATCAGAGTCTGTGTTTGAAGACTACTATGCCATCGTTTACTCGTAGAACGCGAATCGTGCACAGTACATGCGAATACATGTACATTTCGTATGGGAAGTAGCAGAGAAATCATAAGTCCACGCGCATGCGCACATGGGATTTTTGCTCTCTCGAGTACGGAAAAAAAATTCGCTACCGGGCACGCACGTCACACGCACTGGGGTGAATCGGTAGCCCGAACGCAGCCCGAACGCAGCGAAAGTTCCTCGTGCACTAATAGTGCTACCATATTGCTCCGTTTAGTCTCATTTCACAACGCCCCTATCGTCAGAGTCAGCAGCCTAACATGTTAGCCTATGGACGTTTTTTAAGAAAATCGTTAAAAATTCTTTTTTTGTTTAAACGAAAATCACATCCATAAAAACATGAATATTCATGACACACCATGGACTATTCGGTTATTAACAGAGGGGTGCAATCGGTCACCACGTCAAACTCCCCTAATTGCCACCAAGTATTTCATATCATTATATAGTTTGGTATGTTTCTTTTACTCACTCATGAATTATTAAATATTAATGATGGTTTAAAGATATGTAAAAGAAATTTTAGTTGAAATTTATTAACAAAGTAATTTATATTTAGCAAAGCAATCTCACATACAAAATTACTATCAAGTGTCTGCTACGCCGATTGTCGCCTGCTTCGTTTAAGGCACATATTTATCGTTTGGACTGTAAGGTATACCAGGGAGATTTGTATTTTCCTGCGGCACAACGTATAGCAGGAAAATGTTGTATATGCGGATCCTTTTAATGATTACGTAATGGAAGTGGCGAGACGCCACGATTCCGTATGGTTTGAATAACTTAGGCAGGTGAAAGTTATTGTATTGAGGAGAAAAAGGAATGTTCATACCCGACGGCGCGGTGGCCTGTACTTATAGCGAAGAAGAAGAAGAAGAAGAATGTATAATTCGCGCTATCGCGCGCGAACACATCACACCCAATGGCGTACACCCGGTACCCTGCAACACAGTGGAACATTCTAAGAAATTGAAAATTTATCTACAAAATAGAACTCTTGAATCATCTGAGACGTAACTTACCCTATTCTGATGACTTCAATGAATTTCAAGATAACAATGGCTGCGTTTCCATCCAAAAATAAAACTAGTTTGCAATTAGAAATAGTCCATTTCTCGATAATTTTACAAAATACATTTGTCGCCGCATTCAATATGACGTCATCGACAGCTGATTGGCTAGTTTGGTAGTGACGTCGAACGAGCTATGTTTGTGCTGCAGTGATCCAGCGAGCGAAAATGAGACAATCGGAGCAATATGGGTGTGTCTGCGTGCTCCCAAATCCGTACGGAGGCGATACTCATCACGTACGGATACCCAAATTTTGCCCACGTTTTTGCACGTAGACAGCACGCACTTGCAAGTACGGCGGGATGTGACCACCGCATAACGCAGGTCACTATGTGCAGATGGGAGTTGTGGTTTTTATCGAATACGATGCCCAGTAAGTTTTTGTGCATTTGTTTTTGTTTAACTGGTTCAAACAACCAATCTACTGCAGGATAAACGACCCAGAATAAATCATAGCTATTTTCTCTCATAATATGATTCCCATACCAGAACTCGAGATTAGCTTAAGTTTTGCCACTACTGAAATAATAATAATACATTAATAGTAATAATAATAATAATAATAATAACAATGATAATAATAATAATAATAATAATGATGATTATAATGATAATAATAACAATCGATTATTATTATTATTGTTATTCTCATTATCATTATTCTTAGCATTATCGTTGCTCATGTTGCCGCTGTTGTTGTAGTTTTTTTTTTTTTTTTTAATCATTAAGGAATCCCCTGTAAATGGAACTTTAAATAGACACACAACGGATTGTCAAAATAGCCCCATTCACGTAAATAGGCTCTGAACAAAATAGACAAAAATAAGCACTTACAGGAGTAAAATGTCATATAATCTATGAATGTCTCACCTCCTACCCCGCCCTCTTTCTCTCACCCGTCGCTCGCTTTTTGTATGATACGCCCCTCTCTCTCCAACCCCTCTCCCTCTCCTTCTCATTCCCTCTCTTTATTTCTCCCCTTGTTTGTCTTCCCTGCAGGAGCACCATGGGTTACCGTCAATTCAGCATTGATCATCAGTCTACTCGGTGTAGTCTTTGTCGCTACCAAGCAGTAATTCCAGTCCAATGTTTTGTCCGTAGAATCTAATTTACATCCACTTGCGCAGTGCGAGTGATTCTAGATCGTAGAGAGCGATTAATAAAATTGGAATTAAAAAGGTTACTGATTAGGGGAGGATGGGGAAAGAGGGGTCGATTCTCTTTCACGCCCCCACTTGTCTGTCTCTCTATTTCTGGCTAGGCTATATCAACATCGAATTTCGTTCTAGTTTTAAAAGAGTAAAATGCTACTTCCACCCCGAGCAACCAAAACCCACGTTGCTTCATAAAAGTTGCTCAAGCTTGGGTATATAGAGGGCAGCACACTGACGTGCGATACCTATACTATCTTGCGGATTTTTTACGCACGGGAGCGTAATACCCGTTGGCTCAGTGTTATGTAGTGATCGCCAACTTGCCTACCCCACGAACGACCGAGTCTAGTCGTGCGCGCCCGATTTATCCCGAGGTTCGATTGACTGTTTGTAATTAAGTTTTAAAATCTAAAATTTATTGATATGTGATTAATTAAATACATCTTATTAATGCACATTATTATAGATCTGTAACATGAATTTCTTTACAATTTTATCTTGCAAGTTTTATTTGATATTTGATGCAAATTGATGGGAATTCGAAGAACATATTATGTAGGCATATCATGGCCAGTGTCCTAGCATTGTTAGATCACGTTTAGCGAGCACGCTTTGTACGTATGCACCGTACGTACACTGTTCATGCAGACTTCCTATATGACTGCATTATGTATGATTATTATGGTATTACGCGCGGTTCTCCGAAACCGCCTCGATGTCCACACTGAGTTTCCTTCGGGAGATTATGGCGATGTCCGTGTGCTGCCCTCTATATACCCAAGTTTGATTATCTTTAACATATATTTAGATTATGCTGATACTATAATGCTAAATATTACTTTATGTGCAGGAGATAAATCTAAACAAAGCAAATAGTTCATTATAATATATTATTATCCGAAGCTGTAAAACATGTACTTGATTTGCTAATAGTGTGTTTTTATATGCTGATGATTAAAATTAAATTTCTTAGACTAAATCTTGTTGTTAGAGTTTGTTAATTTAATTTGTTTTGTGATTGTGCAAAGCTAAACAATATAGCACCGAAGTGCTAACGTCACATTCGCTCATCGTCTCGGCTACTGGTTTCAAACAACCTTGAGAGCCTGTACGTGATTGAGGCTAACCGCGACAATTTTGTGCTAAACAATGGCTTGTTGATCACACCAGCACAAACCACTGAATTCGCCCCAGGGGCGGATCTAGGGGGGGGGGGGGGTGGCGGGGGGGGGGACGTGTTTCGACGGTTTAACCCCCCCCCCCCTTTGAGCGGCCAAGTGAAAGAAGAAAAAAAGTAAAACGGCGCGATCTTGGGAATTTTTTGGGGGTCAAACCGGCCCCTCCCTTGGCAAAAAGCTAGATCCGCCCCTTCGCCCTACTGTAAGCTTGCGAGACCTCAGGTTGCACACACACCCCCTAAAGTAAACGGGGATCTCTTCTAAAGCCAAAATACACCCTAAAATTTAATGAGGGTTTCGCGTGGTTTTTCCCCGAATTCACACCCCGGCTAAACAGGTATTTTATGAAAGTGTTCTCCTAAACAAGTATTGTAAAATTGTAAACCCTGAGTATTTTGAAGTGCGATTAAATTTTGACGGATAATTCACAATATTAAAATTTAGTTCAATAGAAAAGCAATAACATCAACCTGTACTCTTTCAAATGGGTTTAATTAATGCACAGCCATGAGACATCATTATTAAGTCCTTTCTTTGAAAAAAAAAAGAATTACATTTCAAATTCGATCTATCTTATATAAAGTACACGATGTACAGTAAACAATTACTATTCTACTATACAAAACAAAATATATAGGACCAGTTATAGGCGTAATGGTTGGTAGTTCTGGGTCGGTACCGTCACTACCGTTGGCATCCATCTCGACCTACTGAAGATCTTAAGATCGTTTCAAACTAGATAGATAAGCTACCACTTGCGAATTTTTACCCCTCCCCCGGTCTAGCCCTGAAAGCTAGAAAAAGTACCCTTTTTCTTGAAAATGTCCCAAAATTGACGTTTTTTAACCCCTTAATGCGATGGCACACACCCCTTTATATACGTTTTCTTGGTCATGCATGCTTACAGTCAGACCCGAGGAACATGACGTCGGACTTCAAAAGCTACAGCAGTGTATAGCAGATGTTAAGGAATGGTCACTACAGAACAATCTTCAACTCAATGACTCTAAGACTGAGGTCATCCATGTATTCTCCAGGTTCAGAGGTGCTCGGATTCTACCTGTACTGCAGGTTGGCGATGGAACGTCTATCGAATGTGTTCAGGCCTTTAGGCCTCTAGGCATCTCGGTGTTATTCTTGATAAGAATCTCACCATGGCTGACCACATACGTTCGAAGTCTCGAGCAGCAGCTTTTGGAATCTCCAAGATAGGTAAAATAAGAAAGTACATGTACCTGGCGGCCAGCGCAACTGAACGATTAGTCCACGCATTCGTGTCATCACACCTTGACTACGTAACAGTTTATTTTACGGCTTACCAGACTCTTCATGTTCTACCTCTTCAACGAATTCAGAATGCTGCAGCTCGTTTAATAACCCGTTCCAGAAAATACGATAACATTACCCTTGTCCTTCGCTCTCTTCACTGGCTTCCCGTCTCTCAACGCATTACCTTCAAAATCCTGATCCTAACTTACAAAGCCCAACAAGAACTTGCTCCAATTTACATCACAGAACTAATCTCACCAATGACCCAGACAACCTCTATAAGACTTCGTTCATCCACCTATGCTCATCTGCAACTGGCCCCGGGTCCAAGAACTCGAATACGATGTGGAGACCGTGCCTTCAGCGTAGCTGCTCCGATGCTCTGGAACAGACTTCCTCTAGAGATTCGGGAAGCTCCTTCGTTAGATTCTTTTAAATCCTCTCTTAAGACATTCCTTTTTAATTCTCCCTGTTAATCCTCCCTGTTAGTCTGTAGCTTTAATGTGTTTTGCACGGTAGATGTAATGTAATTGCTTTAATTTGAATTTGTAATGTTTCGCCCTCAAATTAATTGTATTTTATTGTATCTATATGTATTGACTAGATGTATCTGTGCTTATGTATGTATTTTGAATTAATTGTAGGTTGATAAGTATACATTAATTATAGTTATTGAATGTATTATTATCTAAGCACAACTTTGTAAAGCGCTTAGAAATATTGCAATAAGCGCTATATAAATGTAATGTATTATTATTATTACAGTATTTATATTTGACTGCGACCTACGGGGCCCTGCTCCAGCCCGTTACTTGAATGGTTTCGCAGTGAACCTCATATACAGGCTCTGTTGTTTGGAACAAGTAACCTGGACGACGAGCGGATATTACGTTAACACTTCGGTACTCTATAGACCATTTTCGTAATATTATCAAATTTAATTAATAAATCGTCGAAAGTGCCTAGTTACAAATTATTTCATTCACCGTGTGAAAGGTCACAGATACTCCAAGTGTCAAGTGAGAGCATCCACACGATCAACTTACGCTACCCTCTACTCGTGTTAATGCGTTACTCCTGGGAAATATCCAGGAGTAAATCAGTCGGCGTACTAAAGTCGGCGTAGCTAACACGAGTATTGTTCAGACGGTCACTTTTTACGCCGACCAAACCAAACTTACGCCGACTAGCTCTAAACACGACCTTTACGCTGACCAAAATTGCCACTATGTGAACACGGCTGATGCCTGCAAAATCTTGTGCATACATTTTTAAGTTAATAACTTTGAGAGGGACGCATTCATACCTTCTGAAAGTGCCAATTTATCACTTCTTTTCTTCATAACCTTATATCTACAATATTATAATTCCTCTACAACAGTTGCAAAAATCGACCCAAACCATTATTACTATGACCATGGGGTGATATGTCACATTTCTCTTTCTATAGATCTGTATACTAATTATATGCAAACCTTTTGTACTTTCCGGGTGGGGTCCAGGGGCTAAACATAAGGCCCCTGTCGGTGTTCCTTGGGGTGATGCCCCCGGACCCTCTCGAGTTTTAGATTTTTAGAACCTTCAAGATAGCAGGCTGAGTGATAGAAACACACATTCTCCCCTCATTTTTTTTTTTTTACAGCAAAGCGTTGTCTTGGGAATCACTTCCATCTTAACGAATGGGGGTACAGGGGCCTGCCTTAGGGTCCCTTGCTGTTGCAGTGGTAGAGCCATGCCGGGGTTAAAGGGAGCGCTGTTCTTGAGCGTTAGAAAGTCTAATCTATCCCTTGAAATTTGCGCTGCCCCTATCGCTTATTTCGTTGGATATCAATTCTCTCTCTCTCTCCCGTTCTCTCTTTCTCTCTCTCTTACACAAACACACACACCAACCAAACACACTACTACCCCCTACCATGCGACATACACACACTCAACACGCACACACGCACACACACTTTATTAATTTTTTAAAGTAATTTTTTTTATCCCTCCAAATGTGTAATACAAACAAGAAACACACACGCGCGCGCACGCACACACATACACTCACGCACACACACACGTATGGGTAGTCATTAATCGTTGTTGAAATTGATTGAGAAAATAGACCTATGATATGATAACCTTTATCTTGGCTACTGTCAAACGTTAAAGGGATAATGGAGTTCTTGATTAAGACCGCAAATGCCTTCAAAGTGCATCGTTAGCGCTCCTATTCGTATTTATGACATTTCTAGTGCCCTAAAGTTAATTTTATACCCCAAAATGTGTGCATTTAGATTAAATACGATCATACCAATTCAGCTGCACTTAAACAAAATACAGCAACCGTTAATTAATTAATTAATTAATTAATGATATCGATACTCGGGCCGGCTGGTTGTGCTTGTTATACCCAACACGAAAAAGCCAACAAAAATCCAATATTAGCATAGGCTGGAATAAAACGCATAAGGCGCTATCTCGTTTTTTAACGGCTGGTTCAAAATTACCGAATATTTGTGGGGCACCACAAATATTACTAAATGGTTATATTTATGGATATTTCAGCTGTTTCTGAACCGATTTTGATCAAACAAAGATGATTTTGTCATTTAATTTGTATATTCTTTCAAATTTGTCACTCAGTGTTTCATTATTTCACAACAAATAATTTTGTGAACGCCATCTGCAACAAAACTCAAAAATACGTTTAATGTCATGTCTAAATCATACTGGCTATAATCTGTTCCAATTTTTTTTTTAATTCTTGAACGGGGTCACGCTGGATAGAAAGCCAGAAATGTTATCCTTATCCTACCTTAGCCAGACATTGTAAAATCTCTTTTACAAGTTCAGCTTTTTATCGCTCAAATATTCATAATTGTGATGTTATCTATGCCTTTGGTTGAGCATATAGAATGTAAAACCATCCGGTGTTTGTTCAGTCCTCTATACATTTCATTCTACTCCACTTAATAACGATTTGTTTTTCTCTCGATCTGTTAGAATTCAATACTTTGCTCGGCTAGTTATGAAGATAATATATGCCATGAAGTATCTTTTATATCGTGATTCTATTTGTTACAAATTGAATAACACAGAGGCCATGATCAGGTCATGGAGTGTACACGTACACACGCACAATGGTACGCTCTAACATATTTGAAACGATGCAAAAAAAACAGGCGCCACATAATCAAAAGAGGAAATATAAAAGAATTTAACTCTAAGAATACCGGGCAGAATGATGTATGGGATCTACTTGCAGTGTCTGTAAAAAAAGTGCCTAAATGGTACAGTATGGGTTACCATTACAACATTGTGCTTGAAATCATATCCAATCATGCAAAAAAATCAATTGATCTACAATAAATTTGAAGGTTGTTTTGAACTCTTTCCAACAAATTTACATATATTTTCTTTTCATGATGGGATCATAGATAATATAGTACGTTAACCCTTTACTAAGATGCAACACGTATATATATCACGTACTAGGTGAAAGTGTGTTGTTCTGACCAGGTCAAAATTCAAAGCCCGTTGCAAAATGCTTATTTACTTCACAACTTAGCAGTGAGCACAAATCTTTCCCAAATGAATGTTTGCAAACGATTTGACTATTGAAGTAGAAGAAGCTGGCTGAGGCAATAGTTTATAATGTGGAAAATTTGTCCATGAATTAACGAACATCATATTTATTTTATGCATACCATTTTTTAATCGAGGCAATGCCATAATTACCTTAGTGTGTGTCATCTCATATGAAATTTAAGTTACCGAATTGAATTATGTTGCTTCTCGGCCGCCAGAAGCTAATTATAATGATATAATACACATGCTAATTCAACTTAAGAATATCTTTCTTTCTTCCAATATAATATATTTAATCGTGTTTCCCTAACGCCGTAGAAAAATATACAATGGCACCTAAAAGGGAAATGTTTTATGGGTCAGGCTATTCCAGACCCATATGTAAACTAAAAATGCGTTTATGAGTTTTGCTGTAGCTGGGGATGTTCCCACTAGATACAAAGTCCCAAACTTAATAAAAAACACTTTCCAACGAGAGGGGGGCGGGCGTTTTGATCCCTCCTTGGATATATATTGTATACAACTCTTTCCTTGCTTTCTCCATTCGATGCTATTCGTGGTAAATATTAATACATATTGATAAAGTTATGTGTACCTCAGTCCAACGAAGCAGGCTAACAGTCTCAGAAAAGCCTTTCAGGCGACCTCGGCTGTAACTGAGAATTATGTCTTACCCAAGGGCACTACAATTCTTTTAAAACGGGACTTCCATAAAGAAGACTTCGTAAAAATTCCTTTGCTAAGACATGCACTCGCCATGGACTGCAATGCGACGGATAAATACTGTTGACAGGAAATAATTCGCCATTAACATCTCCTCCTCCATTACTGTGATCACCATAATCATTACATTTCTAGACACTTTATCTTCGCCATCGTCGTCGTCGTCGTCGTCGTCGTCGTCGTCGTCGTCGTCGTCGTCGTTGATATCATAATTACGATTATCTCCAGTCGGATTTCATCACCTTTACTGCATTATACCTAGTGCCATGATAGGATTAATTTTTTTTAATTTTATGAGCAATTCAACTGTTAAAGGGATCCGGTAACTTTGTCTTTGATCCTTTAAAAGATAATCCTTGATTTAGCTCATGCTGCAATGATAATTATAAACCTTTAGGTCAGTCAAGAACTCCATGACTTTTACAAGCCGATCGCCTGTCTGATTATCAAGATATTAATGATTGGAATTACAAATTTTGACAATACAGTCTATTGGGGAAAACGAGTATGGTAAAACCGGTCACTCAAAGATTTTTACTTTTTTGAGGGCTTCAATATTACACCATACCACAGACACTCGTAACATGTAGGACCGTGTATCTCAGATTTAACATTGTTAAACGATCCCTTTAAAGGATAGGAATCGGCGTCCTTTGCCCATGGCTATTATTTTAATTGTTTTGTAGTAAGATACATCAGAAGGGGGCAAATGTAAGCTTATTTAATACTAGTTGTGTCATAAAACATGTAAAACGTTGTGTGTTTGTCTATCTTTGGGCAAGACAAGGGGAGGGGGGCCAAAAATGCACTCGCTTTATATTTATTTAAATATTACTGATTGCATTACACCGTGCTGCTGGGAATTGCCTTCTTGATAACATCAATACATCAAATATCTCATCAGTCAAGAAGCTGGGGTGAATGAGGGAGATATTGACGACAGGACTGCGTTAGACATTGCTGCTTTCAGTAGTCATCTTGATGTCACCAAATATCTCATCAGCCAAGGAGCTAAGGTCAATATTAAAGGGGGTGTAACATGGCAAATACTGGTTAACGCCATCTACGATTTCTTTTGGACAACTGCACGTAAACGAATGGACTTGATGAACGGTCAGCACGCTAGCGAAACGGACCGAAGTTCTCAATACGCTTCGGTTTCGCGTATGTTGCACGCACGTGAATACTACGGTCGCGTCGTCCGTAGTCGTATATCCGATAGGCCCCGAGTCAGACCACGGGAAAGACACGTAGTCTTGTCATGCTACACCCCCTTTAAAGGGAGATTGGACGACATTTCACATTGCTGCTTTCAGTAGTCATCTTGATGTCCCGAAATATCTCATCAATCAAGGAGCTGATGAATAAGGGGGATATGGACGGTTGGACAGCATTACACGTTGCAGCTTGGAAGGGTCATCTTGATGTTACCAAATATCTCATTAGTCAAGGAGCTGATAGGAGAGATAGAAGAAATGGCGCCCCATACACACAGACACACACACAAGCATACTCTCCTAAGGACAATTCAATAAAACAAAGGGTTGTCTTGGAAGGGGTCCAGGGGGCGGAGCCCTCGAACGTTTTTCGAGTTTTAGCAATTCAGAACCTTGAGCTGTAGAAAGCCTATTCAATGCCTTGAATTTTGCACTGTCCCTGCTGGTTTAATTCGTTGAAAAACCATTCTCTCTCTCTCTCTCTTTCTTTCTTTCTTTGTTTCTCCAAATAGTAGCGGGGGAGGGGCGATTCACCCCAGGTTCCTCCACTAGTTAGTCTCGTCATTTGCTTTCGGGTGAGATTCAGTTGAGATTTAAGGTTAGGTTAAGTCAAGAATTGGGTTAGTGTCAGAATTGACAGCAAAGCGATTGACGCCGGACCATGTATATATATCGAACAATCAATCATCACCACCATGACCAAAACTTTCGTCATTCCCTCTCCCATCATTTTTGCCATCATCACCATTTAGATTCATCACCATCACTGTCATCACTACCACCACCCAGTGGCGGATCCAGGGGGGGGGGGGAGGGGGGGTCGATTTTTCAAATTTTCGAGAGCCAAAAAAAAAAAAAAAAAAAAAAATAGTGCCCAATAATATAATACTCTTAATGCCAAGGTCACATTTGCTCCGTATGCCCCCGAAATCGAGAGATAATTGCGGCGGCCGCGGAGAATCTACGGTGGCCTCAGGGTCACACTAGGGCGCACCCTATCTCTACAGGCCGTACGGGTCGCCGTGGGATTAAAACGCGGAGTTTTTTCATTTCTAGGTTCGCCGTAGCAATTAGAAACGCCGTAACCATGCCTTAAAGCGGCCTTGCGTTTGCAATACGGCTGCCCTAGGTTATTATGATTTACAATTGACTTTTGCAGAACCCAATAAAATTGCGACAGCCACAGGCATTCCACGGGCGCCCTAGGACAGCCTTAGGCGACCGTGCATCATCACTTCAAAGGCCGTACGGCAGCCGCAGGTTTTCTATCTCTTCGTATTCTCATTTTTGTTGTTGATTGCTTTTAGATTTGTGTTGATCAGCAATTACCTTTTTTAAAATTTCTTTTCTGTATTTACTTTGCAGATGCTACCTCATAACATTGATATTTTTTTTCTCTGTGTGGATAAGATATTCCATTAAGAAATTGGGTCACAAAATACCTTATGATTATAATTAGACTTGTGGAAGTTGTGATATTGCACCGTCATGCTATTTATGTACTGATTTACCACTAAATTGATATTTGGCCATGATTAGTTCCTGCTATGTTCATTGTGTTTATGGTACGTGCATGTCTATTAAAGGAATTTCGTGACGTTAATGTTCGACTTAAAGCGTACCAAATAAAAAGATGTTGTATTGCCCTTTGCGACCGATCAAAAAATCTTGAAATCTACGGTCGGCTGTTTAAAATGTGACCTAGGCATAACTTCGTCAGAATGTGCCCCGGATGAGCATTAGCAATAAGAAAAGAGATACAGGTAGAATAAATCTTAAGGATCTATTCTGGAGCCGGGGGATTCGAGCCTGCTGGAGGGTCATAATAGCTATACTGATACAGATTTCAGGGGAGATTTACCTCCAAAGAAATATAATCAGAAAAATCCATGGAACCTTCCAACCTCCGCCTTCCCCACCCCTTCAACCATGCAATTCGTAGACTTACGTTTCATTCGACATGCAAAATACAGTTCCACGCGTTAATTTGTCAACCCATGACAGCTAGTGGCGGTGCCAGATCGAGTATTTTGAGGAGCACATACATGTCTAAACATTATTTAACAAAAGAGAACGTTGTGACTCCCCCCCCCCGCCCCAAAGCCAGGTGACATGTCTCCATATAAAGCTCGATCTGACCAGCCCAAAAAGTAAACCTACTTATCTTTCTTTCTTTTTTTGGGGGGGGAGGGGCATGGTTGACACCCTGACGCCCCCTGTAGTATGTTGCTAATGGCTCACAAGCCCGTGGAACTTTGTGTCACCTACTTTCCAGCTCCAACTGTTTGTTCCTGGTTAGCTCATTTACTCGGTGGACCCAGTGCGATCTTCAGTAACAAACGTTGTTCTTCTGCTGTTCTATATCTCCACAAAGAACCTAAATTCGGTGAGTAATTTCGATAGGAATAGATTTCCCTATATCCATAAGAATATATTTAGCTGGAAATAATGTCAATCGGATTCATTTTGGACTCACGTTTATGAACTAGCGTTTTTTTTTCCTTCTTTTTTTCCTTCTTCGTATCCTCATTTTTGTTGTTGATTGCTTTTAGATTTGAGTTGATCAGCAATTACCTTTTTAAAAATGTCTTTTCTTTTTTTACTTTGCATATGCTACCTCATGACATTGATTTCTTTTTCTCTGTGTGGATAAGGTATTCAATTAAGAAATTAGGTCACAAAATACCTTATGATTATAATTGGACTTGTGGAAGTTGTGATATTGCACCGTCATGCTATTTATGTACTGATTTACCACTAAATTGATATTTGGCCATGATTACACTGTTAGAAAAAAATTAAAAAGTTAAGGTTGTTTACATTTTGAACACTTAGTTGTTTAAAAATTAGGAAACCTTTTAAACAACAGTTGTTTAGTAATAAATTGTACAACTCGGTTGTTTAAAGCAAGTTGTGTAAATGTTAAACAATAATGTTTAAATTATTAAGCAACTGTTGTTTATTCAATATTACTGCACAACTGGGTTGTTTAAAAGGAGTTGCTTAAATTTTAAACAGAACTGTTTAATGGTTATTATCTGGTTGTTTGAAGGCTACTGGAACCACTCCTGCAATAATCACAACGATTTATACACTGTAACATGCAAAGCTTGTTGCCAATTTACTTCAACATTTGTTCATCATATTCATGGCAGTGACAGACAACATTATTATATGTCTCTATAACTTCACCTAAACCCCATCGGCGAAGCCGAGAAGAACCAAGTCGTCGCCTTGCCCTTGTTCCGCCATTTTCGTCTGCACTGCACTGCACACTAGCACTGCATGCTTGCATGCATGTATTATGTACGTACTTTGTGCATATCGCATGTGTGTGCGCAAATTGCAATCGCGTATCGAGAAAATATCAACGACGCCCCCGGGACTTTTTAAACAACTCTGTTTACTTAAATATTTTTGTCTTTTAATACATAGTTGTTTAAGTCAATCGAGCACTGATTTTTCGATTTTGAACAACGTTGTTTACTTTTTTAAACAACATTCTTTTAAACAGTGATATTTTAAACACCGTTCTAACAGTGTAAGATATAACACAGCAATAATAGACGTGGCACAAACGAATACTCATTTGCAAAATAATCATATATCACTAACCTAGTTCAACTGTAATGTTGCAATTATGTAAATAAATCATGTTAATATTACATAATATGCACGTATAGTGTATGTTTGGCTGAACTATTCACAAATTACAACTTTGTTTGAACATTTGGGCTACACTTATAACAATCAGTGTGAAATCTGGGCACACGTAAACATACACTGTCTATTTGCCTTGTATGATGCTCATGTATATCCTTAGGATTGATTAAGCCTACCTGAAGGTAAGAAGGTGCTAGGTTATGAACTCATTTACATATCATCATAAAGCGACTGAACTCAAAACTGTTTGTCTAGTGTCATCCTTTTAAGACTTGTGACCAAATCAGCCGACGGTGTGTCACATGTCTTGTTCAATATTATTCTTGCGGCCCTATTTTGAATTGTTTGCAGCTTAGTTGTATGGGAATAAAATCTGTTCGAACATACCATAGAGCATTAAACAAATCGTGGCAACACTAGACTGTTATAAAGTAACTTTAAGGATTGTTTAGGCAAAAAATTAAATTCAATTGCTATTGAGTTGGACCAAAACCTTTGTCCTCGTCTACCCTCAGTTGAGACATATTCCTCATTATCTAGCTTTACGTCCCATGGTCAATTTTTTAATTTTATTTAAAAGCAATCTTAACAATAATTGTTGATGAAATTTAGCAACAAATGTTCGCTATTGCTGCTCTTTAATACAACCTTAACACGGAGTAGCAATTAATTTTTTCTGGGACTCATGATAAATGGTTTTACAGTTGATTCCGCTTCGCTGATTCCACTGCTCGCACGGTATTGACAGAACGAGATAGAATCGAATATTGTCACGAATAACGAGAATACATCATAATTCCTTTTTGTGTTCATGGTACGTGCATGTCTCGTGACGTTAATGTTTGAATGTGAGACTTTAAGCGTAACAAAAAAAAGATATTGTATTGCCCTTTGCGACCGACCAAAAAATCTTGAAATCTACGGTCGGCTGTTTAAAGCTTTCAAAACTGAAAAGTATCAGCCTAAAGAGGGAGGGGAAAAAAAGTATAAAAAAGAAGATTCTCGACCGACCGCCACGTGTTTCGGCGCCTAAAGGGCAATACAATATTTATTTGTTTAGGCCTTATGTTATTAGTAATATGATCGTATATTACCGTTTTTTGCCTTTTAAAGAGGGATTCATCTGTAGAAATCTGAAAGCATGCAGAAATATTTCCAAATCTATTTTTGCGCTTTGAATTAGTTCATCAAGTACTTTTAGTATAGCACAGTTACACAAGTATGTAGAGATAAAATATATCATCCCACTATAGTTTGATGCTCTTGAATCACTTATGTTACATTTTGGGCCCTTAAAATCAGATTTTGGTTACCTGAGACAGAGTTGGCTATCAAAGCCTCACATACCCACAATGTATCATTGTATTCTGATACCGAAAAGGAGATTAACTGTGATCCTATGAACCCCTCAAATAGTTTTAAAGCAGTCCTCTTAACTGTCTAGAGTTCTTCGAGTCCTTTTGGAGCAACTTCAGGGCTCATGTGGTCTTATGTGGGTCTTAACCTATATTTCCTTGACACGGAGTAGCAATTAATTTTTTCTGGGACTCATGATAAATGGTTTTACAGTTGATTCCGCTTCGTTGATTCCACTGCTCGCACGGTATTGACAGAACGAGATAGAATCGAATATTGTCACGAATAACGAGAATACATCATTCTTATTCGTTCATCATCTCTTCAATGATAACAAAATGACCGTAAACAACAATTCTCGGGAAAGTTTCAATTGTTGTAAAGAATGTTTTGGCTTGCACCTAATAGATACCACTGTTTTTTCTGACTTGTTTTCAGTTACAAGATCGAGAAAGGCGATCTTAATCTACTGGGAGCAATCCACTTGGCAACCACATGGCAAATACATTTTTTATTACCAGGTTTTTTTAATAAGTTTAAAGTAAACTGAATTTAAACCCCGGACCATGCTGTCTCTCTTGCAATATGGTTGTGGAAATACACGTGCCCATTTGCCACAGTAGGTCTTAAAAGTGTTTTAAATAAATGTTTTGAAGTAGGAAGCAGGGGTATTGTAACAAAGGAACAAACAAAAAACGGATCCAGACAATCTTTCATCATGTAAATACCAGAATATGTAAGAATATTATATTCATGATCAGAACATTGGCTCTTGTATGATCTTATTTCATATACAATACTAGGACATAGCCGCAGTGGACCAATGTTTGTTTTTTCTTTCAATTTTTTCAAATTCTTACTCATAAACTGAAGACTTTCATTTCACATTCATACAAAAATATCGAACACAATCAGATAATACATATGGAAGTCTAAAAAAAAGGTTTACCAGTACATTTCTTGTTAACTTTCAGTTTCTTTCGTAGTTCAGAAGCAAATTAAAAAAACTCAAACTGGATTATTTATTATCAACACCCTTATAATTTCGGAACAAAATCGATTCATAAACTGTCCAGAAAGCTATGGTAATAAATTCTTCTATTTCGTTATGTTTGCTTTTTTTGATCAAAAGATCAATGTTAATGACAACATACTTGTGAAAAACCTTTTTAATCAACCAGGAAACATCTCCCCAAAAGGTTTTATTTAATTTACACGTAACCAAGGCATGTATCATATCTTCATTTACTTGAAAAATATTGTATTTTGCATCTTTTCTTATTCTCCATTTACATAACAATTTTTCACAGGCAATAAGTTATACAACACTTTGAAATTAAATTTTCTCGAGTTGTTTTCGATGGTTATAAAAATATCTTGACGTTATAGCACTTTACAGTTTACCTACTTTTAAATTGGGAATAGTCAGCCGTGATACATGTTGCCTTTTATCATTGGATATTTGGGCAAGCCCAATTTTAGGTATGGCTTGACGTAATAATCAAATATTGCAGATCTTTTGCTTTTTCTAAATTTCAAAATCTTTTTTAAATCATCCCTTTACTGTCAAAATGTCAAAAAGAAAAATCACAATTAAATATCAAATTTAAACTTCCAAAACGATTTAACTTTTATATTAATATATTTGTGTTTTTTGTTCTGTATAAGCTAATTTGTGTAATGCTACTTTGTTATTTTGAGGGACCCATAATCTACAAGTATCCACTTTTTAATGGGTCCCTCCATTTCCATAGAAAATATCAATTTTTTTTTGTATTATGTTATTCAAATTTTGTTTATATGCAGTTTAAGTATTTGTAAATGATATTATTCACATGTTATCTTGTTCAATTTTTTGTTTTGTTTTAATGAAATATTGTTCTGATTTCTGTGGAAATGAAAAATAAACTTGAATTGAATTGAATTGAATTGAACCAGTAATTCCCAAGTTTTTCCCACATAGCATTCGTGCATTAACCAACCTCCCTAACCACCTTAGCCTAAAACAGAGTACTGGCACATCGACCATTTCAGCCCACAGTTTGCATAATTTTTAACAACGTCACATCTTCTCACCTTTTCTACTCTTGTGTTCCAAAGGAATTTAAAAAAACATTTTATTTAAATTCTTTACAATCGTGCCAGACTTTTTACAATCATCACTCTACCAAACAGTGTTAAGTTTCTCTGCATTTTTGCCAACTTATCCTTCTTATTTGCTTTACAAGCCACTTTTGTATTGATTGAAATTAAAAATAACGCAATATATTTTACCGGACCTTCTGTCCATGTCAAATCAATGTTTGGTAGTTTCCATCTTTTATCTCTCTTACCTTTCGATGAAAGTGCAGTTTTTTCTCTGTTTATTTTAGGACCCGCCACTTTTCCAAAGTCTTCTAATTCAATCAAAATTACTTCTAATGACCCGACATCGCCCACAATGAAAGTTGTATAATTAGCATACTGTATTACGTTTAGCTCAAAATGTCCACTGATTTCGTTAAAACATACACCTTTAATATGGTCATTTTTACGTAACTTGTTAGCAAAAATTTCAGCTGCGATGACAAACAAAAGTGCTGAGAGGAGACAGTCCCGATGCATTCCCCTCTGTACTTGAAACTGCTCTATTAACCGGCCATTTAAAATGACTGAGCTTACTATTTGTCTGTGAAGTACCGTGACCCAGTTTCGGAATTCCTCACCAAAATTTTTTGCAAACATTTTATTATGAAAGGTATATCAATGGAATCAAAAGCTTTGGTGAAATCAACCAAAATAATTGCTCCCTCAAGAGTCTTCTCATGCATATAAACAATCATATCGTTAGCAATTCTCACGTTAAACACCCCCATAAACGGCCTTTAATATATCCTAAGTGTATTTCCATGATAACATTTGCTAAAATCTTGTGTGTTCTTAAGGCCAGAACTGATGCAATTATTTTGTAGTCATAATTAAGCAGTTTGACCGGTCTCCAAGTTTTTAACTCATCGCTGTTCGCTTTTTTAAAAATCAATGTGATAAGCCATTTTCTTTGGGAAGCCGACATATGTCCTTTCCTAAAAGATTCATTAAAAGCATTGACTAGAAGTTCACATATTTCATCCCTGAAAATTTGTTAGAACTCGATAGGTAGGCCGTCCATTTCTGGTGCTTTGTTCCTTTTCGTGCAAAAACTGCCTTTTTGCATTCTAATATATTCATTAAACCCTCAAATTCCCCTTTTTCATCTTGATTGAGCTCTTTCACTTCTTGTGAGAACACATAATCGTTAACATGGTCTGAGTCAATACAATTACTTTTGTACAGACCTTTATAGTATCGTTGACCTCTCTAAAAAGTTGCTGTTGCTGAGTAACCACATTTTTTTCTCTTTAACTTTCAAATGGGTGACCATTTTGTTTTTATCAATTGTTTTTCAAGAGGTAAAAAATAATTTGTATTTTTCACCATCTTCTATCCATTTGACTCGTGACCTTATTCCAGCCCCCCCGTACATTCGTTTTTGTATAACCTCTCTAACTATTCTTTCAATATGACGCTTCTAGATCAATGACTTGCGTATATAAAGGCTATTCTTCCCCGTCATTTTCTCTCTCAAAGACTCTTTTTTGATTTCGTCTCTATCTCTTCTTCATTAAAGAGTGTCCTGCTTTTCAATATTATATTTTCATTTGGTAATCTCTCAAAACAGGACAAGAAGAAATTGGAAAGGCCTTTTTAGTTTTACTCCTAATTAATTACCCAATGTTTGCCGTTACTATTAAGTCTTAGACATTGTTCCTGGAAAAAAAGAAGTAACCTGGAATTACTTTTGTATTTTCCATTTGTTTTCCATGAATAAAAGTGGTGTACAATTTTTTTTAGCGTCTTGTCTCATGATAATGTTAATGGAAGAGAAATCTTTGCAACAATTGCTCCTGAATTGACAACCATGACGTGGAGTAGGAATGTAATCTTTCAGGAAAATTCGTTTCACGGTTGATTACTCTCCGTTGTTTCCACCGTTCCACCGCATCATGATTTAGCATAGAGATTTTGGATTGATAGAAGTGAATATTCTCACGATCAGCGACATTGTATTATTCTCCTTGTTTGTTCATCGTCTCTATCATCGTCTGCTATTTGAATAGTTTAATGACAATGAACGACACTTTGGTACAGAGGCGTATCCAGCCGGCGGAGGTGAGGGGCCCAATTCGTGAGAAAATATTTAGCGGCGACTCAGCCAACCGGCCAATAAGCGGAGGGGGGGGGTATGGAGCTATTAATATTTGTTTACTCAACACCCCCCCCCCCCCCTCTTAAGCGCCGAGAAGGGGGACCGTCTTCTTTAGTTTAAAGGTAAAATTAACGTTACCATCTTTTTCAAAAACTTATTTGGGGGCCAGGGGAGGGAGCCCGGGCTCCCGGGCTCCCCCTGGATCCGCCATTGCTTTGCTTCGAAGATATCTTCGTTACATTACATAAGCATTACAAAAAAAATCACACACACAAAAGCAAAACCAATATGCAATAGGAATAATCCAATCATTATTTATCAGTTTTTTATTATGTGTTTTTCTTTGTTCTTTTTCGGTAACTTTTCAAGTCCAAGATGTCATTCTTTTGGTCTCTCGCATTCCTGGCTGTTGTTCCTCTCGTCATGGCCTATCCAACGGGCGCCCCACTCGGTACTTGTGTGAACCTAACCCCGAAGCATTTTAATAGTACTAACCCAACGGTCCTCATCCCACCTCAAGCAGGGCCAAGTCCGTACGCCCTCAGCGTCAGCAAGAACATGTACTCTCCTTCTGAAGAGCTCACAGGTAAAGCGAATGAGAAATTTCTATACAATTTCGAATATTTAGAAAAATAGCACAATGTTCCTTTATTTAACTGTAAAATAGATTCATTTGCCATGGTGAGAGTGTTATAGCATCATCGATTAATTTTTATTTTTTAAATATCTTTTTGGTCAATTGAAATAAATGACAAATTAAATATTTAGTGCCAAAAGTTTGCATCTGGCCCCTGCAGCAATCAACTATGTCGACAATACATTAGTCGTAATAACGGTAGTTTAGATTTTTACCATGTGACTTCCCTATAAAAGAAGACTTGCAAGTTGGGAACATTCCAAATGTTTGAAGATGTTCATTTGATTGGTAGTTAATCCATAAATTGAATTTTCATTGTATCGCAATAAAAGAGGTTGTTTTACCTGTAAGACTTTCGACTACAGCAACGAGTAGGCGAAAGTCTCACAGGTAAAATAACCTTTTTGACTGTGATACAATAAAAAGTCAATTCATTCAAAATGTTAAATATAACGTGCTGAATGGTTGGACGATAAACAAAAATTATATAAGTATATAGACATTGCTCAACTTCCGCAGTTCTGGCACTGTAGGCTACTCAAATGCTTATGCAAATTCTTCCAAAATCGTATCGTATAGCGTGTGGTATCCTTAAAGAGATGTCGTGGAGAGGTCGTGGTAGAGTGGTTCATTCACTTGACTCTCAATCCAAGGATTGGAGGTTCAAGGCCCAAACTGGTCTCACGTCTTCTGGAAAGACTTTGATCTATATCTAACATTCTCCATGCAGGTGTTAATGGGTACCTGCCAATTGCTGAGTGTAAACATCATTGCAGTGTCATCTATAACAATTCAGCTTTGATGCTCATGGGCTTCCCTTGGGAAATAAAAAGGGTTATCATTGTTATTATTATCATTATGACATACGTTTATGTATAGGCCTACATCTGTTCATTTTGGCTATACAGTGCGTCCCAGAAAAATCGAAACCGAGAATTTACGATTTTTTTTATCATAACTTAATCACATTTATAATTAATAAATGACACATATTTGGAAAGCTTAACTCCGTCTTTCGTTAACGGTTGATTGTCAAAGAAATGGAGTTAAGTCTTTTGTCAACTCTGTTTGTTGCTACGACAGGCACCCAGTGAAAACGAATTCGTTTCATAGAATTATGGAAATGCAAGCACTACTTTAAACAAACAGAACTTTGTCTTTCCTTGCTCATTTTTCCTGATTTAGGTGTCATATGAAAGGACAAAACCTTAACTTTCTAGAAATGTGATTTTCTCTTTGAAATTCAGATACCGTCCGCCGAATGACTTTTTGATTTCCTCTCTTCAAATTCATTTTAATCACTCATTCACTCGTGAAATATACATCCTATGAGTTGCATCAAATGAAAGAGGAGGATCTAAGTTTTCCAAAAATGTGCCATTTATCAATTATAAATGTGATTAGGTTATGATAAAACATCGATAATTCTCGGTTTCGTTTTTTCTGGGACGCACTATACATGTATAATAATATCGGGCTCTGCTTTCCTTCAGTGACCGTCACGTCCGACACTGGCGATTACTTCGAAGGGTTTCTCCTGCAGGCTCGGTTGGCGGACGACACCCTGGTCGGTACGTTCAGCGACCCACCGACAAACAACACCAAACTTCTACAATGCACCGACCTCGGAGACAGCGTTACCCATACAAGCTCCGCCCGTAAAGATGCGGGAACATCCTTCACCTGGACCGCTCCTAGTAGTGATGTCGGGAACGTTACTTTTACGTGAGTTCATTTATTTATTCATTCATATCTTTATTTATTTATTTAACCTTTTATCTGTTTGTTCATTCATTCTTTTATTTCTTTCTTTCTTTATTTCTGTTGTTTTCAGGACAAAGAGACAATACACCACTTTTTGTACGTTTGTACTAGATTTATGATACAGTTTGTCCTCTTGCGGAATTAAATGACACTAATATTATAGAGGCGGAAAGAAAAGTCTGGACACTCAAATCGTACTCATGATTTATTAATCTATTTATTATTTATCTATTTACTTTTGTATTCATTCATTCATTTTTTTTCTTCTTTGTATTGATTGATTGATTAATTGATTGATTTATTTATCCATTTATTTACTCATTCATTTAGCTTTATATTTATTCTGGTGTTTATTTTTACAATATCGTTTTTGTTATATTTGTTTATGACGCATTCTGATCGGGAATCATGAAAGGAAAGTTGTGGGGGAGGAGAGGGGGGGGGGGGGGGAACAGACTGGGCTTTTTAGTGTTGTTTCCAGTAGCGATGGGGATGAAGAAGTATTTTCATAATGGGCAGGTATTTGTGAAAAGCATCTGTAAAAATTAATCATCAAGTTTATTCGAGTGGCGAAAGTATTAAGTCAAAATATTTAACAAGCAAAACAAGTTAATTTTTGAAGATCATGTACAATTTGATCTTGGTATTTTTCTTTTTCTCTAGGCCTCCAATCAAGGGGAGTGGATACAGCCGCTCCACTTATTTTTTTATATAGATTTGGTCGAAATCACTTTGTGATGTATAGGATAGGCGAACTCACGTTCATCTATATAACCCCAAAACAAAAATAAGATCAAAGAAATCGAGTTAACTCAGACAGATGGAAAGACAAATATAGGGACATAACTAACCTATTCGTAAATAACGACAATGAATTGTCATCTTGTTGGGTACGGATTGAAATTTAAATATTTTTCGATTTTAGTAGATTTTAAATAAATGTGGACCTGATTTTTGCATGTTATGTCTTTCCCTCAGGGCGACCTTTGTTCTACAGTACGACGAGTTTTGGGTGAAAGTTACTTCTCAAGAGATAATGGCCTCTACGGGTAAGCACTAGCTTATATTGTCCAAATTTTCTTTAGACCTAAGTTTTGCCATTCTTAAGATTAATTTTATTGATTTTGTCTCATCTTTATTGATCCATGGTTATACATAGACATTCTTTTTCCATTGGCTTTGTTACAAGGTAGAATAAATGGGAGTTTAGTTTAAACTAAATTACTTTAGTCCTGTTCTTTTAGTCTTGGCAGTGCAACACTCATGAATTGGTAGCTTGCTTGCAGTTGATTACGATGTGCAAGTTATGTTTTGTTCCCACTTCTCACTACACCCGCGCTTCAGTACAACACAGATCAAATAACGCATCCACTCAGCCTCTTCATTAAAAGATTTTTCAAATTCAACAGTCTTAATGCATAGTTGAGTTCTTGTTTAAGACCGCGAATGCCTGCAAAGTGCATGGTTATTGCTCTTATTCTTATTTATGTCATTTCTAGTGCCCTTTTTAGGACCTAAATTTGCTATGAAGGTAAGTTGAGACCCCAAAATGTATGAAATTTATATTAACGGGACTTGGTTGTTCAGATTTTGCAAAATGTGTGTATGCGGCCCGTTACCCGGGGTAACGGGCATCTTTAAAAAAAAACTATTGACCGGTAGGAGGGCATGCATGGCTTACCAATCAGATGACTAGATTTATTCAACATACTAAAGAGAGGTAGGCCTATATAATTTACTTCATGAAAGAGTAGAGATACAAATATTTGTTGCAAAATTTTAGAGGAAAAGCTGATTCATCTAGACTTTGATGTTCACTGTATGAAGGCGGCAAGAAGCTGTCGAGGGTGGGACTTCGTTATGAGTTTATGGCAAACGGGCAATTTATTAAAAATCATTCTTTTTCAGCAAAAAAGAAGAAGATTTGAATTGAACACAATTCAACCAAAGGCTGATTCATTTATCTCATTGTCTGTCTTCATTTCTCTCCTTGTTTGTCTACCTTGTAGGAGCACCATGGGTTACCGTCAATTCAGCATTGATCATCAGTCTACTCGGTGTGGTCTTTGTCGCTACCAAGCAGTAATTCCGGTCTAATGTTTCGCCCGTAGAAACTTCATGTACTTGGCATCCAGTTGCGTAGCGTGGGTGCTACTAGATCGTAGCGATCGATTAATAAACTTCGGATTATCAAGGTTTTATTACTGATCGTAATGGTAATGGTAATGGTAATGGTAATGGTAATGGTAATTGTAATGGTAATGGTAATGGTAATAGTCTTATTGAAAATTCATTTGCAGCCAGATGGCTGAATTGCAGAATTGTGTACATTGCGTAAAAACATAAATAATTATACAATCATAATTAAGATGAGGATGGAGGGGGTCGATTCATGTTTTTTTAACGTCCCCCTCTCTTTTTGTATGTCTGCATCTCTCCCTTTCCCATTTATTTCCTTTTATTTGTCATTCGATTGCTTGTGTTTGTGTGTCGGTGGGAGTGCACGTGATTTTGTAGTCACGTCATGTCTGCCTATATATTATAAAGACGTCGAATCGCGCTCTATTCTTAAAATAGTGAACGGTTAGTTCTACGAATAATTAAATTCACCGTTGCTTCATTAATATATATGTTTAAATAATCCTTATACTATTGGGATAAAAATTGATTTTGTGTGTGTAATGTTTTGCATTTCAGGAGATAAATCTTAACAAAACAAATAGTTAATTACAATATGAAAAATTCGTAATCGCTACGAAAGAATTTTGTTCTCTAAGCAGTTCCATGTACTTGTTTTGCTAAAACAGAATTACGTTCTTATAATTATGTTGATGACTCCTAATTAAATTGCCTGGGCCATATCACTTTCCTAGAGTTTGTTTCTTTAATTTATTGTGTGATTGTGCAAAGCTAAATGCCTGCGAAATCTTTAATCATACATTTGCAAGTTTAAAAGTTGGAGAGGGACGCATTCACACCTTCTAAAATAGCCGATTCATCACTTATTTTCTTCATAACCTGATATCTACAATATTAAGGCAAAAATTGACCCAAACTGTTATTACTATGATCATGGGGTGATATGTCACATTTTCGGCGACTATACATTCGTATTTATAAATATTTCATAATTTTATTTAATTTATTGTTCAGTTCTGAATACAAAAAAAAAAAAAAAATAGTATACATTAGGAAATACATAGATGAAGAAATATTAACTCATTTTAAACAGAACTGGCCTGGGCTCCAAGATGAGAAAGGCTTGATGCCTTCTGAGCCCTTGTAATTAAGTACATGTAGGGTGTACCTGGTGATGCAAAGAGAGAGAGAGAGAGAGAGAGAGAGAGAAAAGAGAGAGAGAGAGATATAGATAGATAAGAGAGAAAGAGAGAGAGAGAGAGAGAGAGAGAGAGAGGGTTTAAGTGAGAAGGAGTTACAGTTGATTGCACATATCATTGTTAATAAAACAGACATAAATATTCATGATTAAACAGTATATTGAGAGAACAGCTTTCTTTTCACTGCTTCTTAGAATGCAAACTCTGTGTGAATATTCATTTGATCCAAAGGCGGGAATTCCATATGTCCGGGCCGCTAAATATGTATTCCTTCGAATAATTTATACCTGCGCATGCGCACATGGTCATTTTCCTCGGCCTCATAAATATTCTTTAGCAATGACGTAACCGTCAGGGTTTATTTATTTAATTTTATTTAAAAAACAGGGTAGCCCATTCAACAATAAGTTGGTCTCCCATGGAGCCCTGTGATAACGTACAAATCAAAGCATAATTGAACGATCAACATAAACATAAACATAAACATAAACATAAACATAATATAGAATCATAAATGAAAAGAAAATGGCAAGTAAACAAACGAACAACAGATGGAAATTCTCTAAAATAACAGAAATAACAAACATGTAAAAAATTAGACTAATATGAAAACATTGGCAAATATTGCATGTGGCCGTATGGCGGATGCAAGAAAAATATTAGACATATGAACATTTGAACAATGATCAAAGTAACGTCGGGAATGAATTTAGAATAATCATAAAAATTACTGGCAAGAGCTATGAATTATTAAAGCAGTGCTTCTTTAAGTGAAATTTAAAGGAATTAAGGGTATCTTTTGTTCTTACTTCAATCGGCACATTATTCCATAGGAAAGGGCCGTCGTAGCATAACGAATGTTTACGATACTCGGCATGGCATTTAGGGATTGCGAGATCACGTCTAATAGATTGCCTCGTATTCATTGTGTGGACTTCACTAAGTTCTTTGAAGAAATTGTCAGAATAACCAGCAGATAGGCTGTGAGTACATTTATAAATAAAAACGCATCTAAAATATTTAACACGCTCATTGAAGGGTATCCATTTCAACCGACAGAACATATCTCTAGAGGGTGTATACATGTTACAATTTAGAATAATTCTTGCCGCCCTCTTTTGTAGCTTTATGATACGGTTGGTCTGTGTTTTTAATCTATTGCCCCATATTTCGTAGCAATAGTCCATTTGAGATTGGATCAAACAATTATATAATAATTTGAGTGTCTCGTTATCTACAAACGGACGAATTCGTCTCAACATTGCCAAACCGGAAAACACCTTTTTGCATACAAAGTTAACATGATCATTCCACAATAAGTATTGGTCGATAATTACTCCAAGACATTTTATACTTATACATTGCTCAATATTTACTCCATCGTAGGCTATAGAGATGTCTTTATCACAAAGAGAGTTGATTTTCTGCTTACTTCCAATGATGATGAATTTAGTTTTGTCGGTATTCAAGCCTAATTTATTTTTAACAATCCATTGTTGGATACTATTCAAGTCATTTTGTAATTTAATTTGTATTTCGTTAAGAGAGGAACCTGAACAATATATTGTCGTGTCATCAGCATACATGATAACACGCCCTTCTTTCAACACTTTCACCATGTCATTAATGAATATAAGAAATAATAGGGGGCCTAATATTAACCCTTGAGGCACACCTTGGTTAATAGAAAGTGGATTCGAATGTGATTGCCTAATTACAACATGTTGTTTCCTATTTGTTAAGTATGATTTGAACCAAGACAGTGCATTATTAGACTTACCTAGATCATGTAGTTTATCTAACATTATTGACGTATCTACTGTATCAAAGTCAAACGCACGTCTCAGGTCTATAAAGAGAGCGCCGACTATTAATCGAGCGTCGATGGCATGTAGCCATGACTCAGTCAATGCACCAAGTGCTGAGGCTGTCGAGTGACCGGGTCTGAACCCAAACTGTACTTCTGTTAATACATCATTAAGAATTAAAAAGTCATAAAGCTGCTTGTGAACCATTCTTTCTATAAGTTTACTGACAGCTGGCAGTATAGATATCGGACGGTAATTAGTCATGGAATTTACATCTCCTTTCTTAAACAAGGGGAACACCTTAGCATGTTTCCATTCATCAGGGAAGGTGCCAGTACTGAATGACAAATTTATCAATTCAGTTATAAATATAATGATTTCTTTTCCGGCACTCTTAAGTAGTTTTACACTTATTTCATCTACTCCACTTGATTTTGAGATATCTAAATTCAAAATTGATTTCCGAACACATTCACAGTCAATCAGGTCAAATTCAAAAAGCTTAGAGGCAGAAGCAGAAGTATTAAGATAATTACTCGAATTCAGTAAAAGGTTATAGCTATCAAAATTAACGTTAGATTCCCTTGGTAGTGGGTTATTTACACTTAAATTGATAAGATAATCATTAAATGCACTGGATATGCCTACATCATCCTGGTATGTTTGACCATTAAATGTAAAGCATGTGAGAGTGCTACACGTAGCTTAGGGATCAATGAGCGTAGACATTTCCACATACATTTGTAATCATTTGAGTTAGACCTTATTTGTGATTTAAAATATTCACGTTTACTGTTCCTTAAAGAAATATTGACTTCGTTTCTCAAAGATTTATAAGAAGACCAGAGTTGGTCAAATTCTGATTCTTTGGCAGTATTCAGTTTTTCATGTTTCACTGACAAACATTTCTTATATGCTTTATCCCTCGTAGACATTAATTTACGAAGATTAGAATCGATCCAAGAAGCAGAATAATTTCTCACTCGAAGTTTTTTCATAGGAGCAAGACGATGAGCTATCGATATGAATATATTTTTCCATTTTTACCAATAATCATCAACATTAGTTACTTCATTCAAAACATGCCATGGGGCTTGAGATAATAGAGATTGAAACTCTTCTGAATCAAAATATTTAAAAGATCTATAATTAATTACTTTTTGTTTACTAAGCCCTTGTGATTTTAAATGCAGTTTTCGAATCACGTAAACCATATCATGATCGCTTATTGAAGTTTGTATACACCAATGTTCAATAATAGTTTCAATATTGGAGGTGAAAATAGTATCAATAAGTGTTTCGCTTCTATCAGTTACCCGTGTTGGTGTATCAATGATTTGTGAAAAATTATACGACCTCATAGGAAAATCAAGTTTACTAAAATTACTTGAATGACGATCAGAATTCCAATAATCACAGTTAATATCACCCATGACAAATATTTCACTTATTGACGAACGAGAGCAGCTTACAGATTCTAGTATTCTAGAAATGGCAGTTGAACTTGCAGACAAATCATTTCAAGGGAGGAATCCTCGAATTCGTTTCTCCTGAAATAAGTCAATGATTCTGCAATATAAAGAGCAACGCCTCCGCCTGAACGGTTTCTATCTCTACGTTCAATACGTAGGCCTTCTATGAGAAGTTCGTTATCACCGATTGTATCGTCACAAAAAGTTTCGTCAAACATAGCAGGTCAATTTTGTTATCCGACAATATGTAACGAAGAGAGTCAACTTTGTTCACAAGTCCGCGAATGTTTAACAGAAGGAATTTCGTTCCTTTAGACAATGGAGGGGCTTTACCATCCGTAAGTAGTATATTTTTGCTACAAGATTTATGCTTACAAAGACTACAATTCATATTAACTCAATTTGATAACTCATTGCTATCATCGAAATCTTCAGAGTTAGTCAAAGTTAATCGTTGTTGATGAACATCATTGATGTCTACTACGAACTCGGGTTCAGTAGCCTCCTTGCTGTATTCAGGGAGTCCATCCAGTCGCGGGGGAAGATCCGATCCTTTGCTTTCCGCTGATGGTTGGTGCGGCGATAATCTGGGAAATGATGATCAACTAGTTGTGATGAGTTCTGACGTAGATGGCGTATGATGTTTTTCGCGAGTTCGATAACTCCACTTCCGTTGAGGTGAACCACTGATCTCTACGGAAAAGAGATCAGTGAGGTGAAAACCATCGGCCTGTAGGTGGATATCGGGATAGATGGCGCTGTTATCAATCAACTTCCAACCTCTCTCATTGGTCAGAAGTTTCAGCTGTACGTTAACCGCATCGACCTTCTTCCGCTGGCTTTGTGTCTCTGGGTGACGATGTATGATGCTTGATAGAGTGATCGCACTAACTTTGGTCTTCGTCACAATTTCTTCACAAAGTGACGAGATCTTAGTGACGATTTGGACCTCATCATCTGAATGTAGGTTGTTTGATCCAAGATGTAGTATTACTTCCTTAGGTGCGTTATCCTTGGAAAGATTATAGACGCTCTCCGATACGTCCTGTATTTTCGCTCCAGGGAAAGATTTGCATTTCACATTGATCCATCGAGACATTTTAGATGGTTGGATGTTCTTAATCATTGAATCTTCAATGAACAAAACATCCACTTTGTTGGGGGAAGCCTCAATGATTTGTACTAAATCGGGCGGATTTGAGTTGGCCATCATTATTTTCTGTATGTTGTTGCTTCTTTTTACTGTGATAGTCGGCTAACTGCTGATCAAATGACATACCACTTGGGCAATTAGTTGTCTGAACAGGGTCATTTAACGAGGCATTGTTCACTGCAAGGGGATCGTTTCTGGCTGTTCTCTCAGCATTATCAAGATTCACTGATGTGGTGTTTTGAATGAGGGCATCAACGGTCTTTGCTATAGACTCTATCTGAGCCTTCAATTGTGAAAGTTGGGGCTCAATCAGATGGATGGAATGAGTACAAACTTTCGATTGGCTTTGTTGCTGAATCGGTGGTACACTGTGATTATCAGCTCTAAGTACATCATGGCTGCCATGATCCGTTTGACAGGGAATCCGTTTGACAACCGTTGTCATGAAGAATCGGGTCATGTACTTTAGCACTGTCAATGTCATGGCGGCCATTTTTTACGGCTAAAATACTATAATGACGGGCAATATCCGAGTTTAAGTGAAGATATATGGATCCCAATTCACATGTGAGATCATCCACCAGTTCATCATCAAATACCGCAGTAGTGATATCATTTTTGAGTAAATGAGATAAGATGATGTTTATACTAGAAATCGTTGCTTGTTTGGGCATTTTACATCTGAAATGATCAGAGCCAGGGGATCCATAACACGTATTAGTTTTTAATTTGGAGATGGGCTTAGTTTTATCCATTTTCCAGGAACACGTTTAATCTCACTTGCTAATGATCAATAAAATGAATTAGTTAATAATTCAGGCAAGAATAAAAGGTAAAGCAAGATTACCAATTCAGGATGTCGGTAAGATCCGGCGATGATAACGTAAAAAAAACATCCATGCACATGGGACTATGATGAATGTTGCTCGGCTATATGCTCTCCAAATCGTTTACAAGTAAAACAGGCAAGAAGTCCATATCCATTACCAAAATCCAAACTAAAATCACAGTGAAGATGTTTCCAGGGCAACAAAGAACACCAAAATATTGATAATCGTTGATATTAGTTGATAAAATTGGTCGCAAACTGAAGAAAACAGGATAAAACAGGACAGCTCTGTTTGTGCGTTCGAATCCCGAAACACATGTACAGGCTTATACTAATCATGCAAACCACCTTTCATCAACCCATCGTTGGCTTAGTTGGTAAGGATAGTATACAGATATTGACTGCCTAGAGGGGCAATATAACATTTGAGATCCTCGAGGGAGTTATATCTTTGTCGAGGGACATCATGTTTTTTCCGAAGCGCGTAGCGCTGAGGAAAAATATAGTATTCCGAGACAAAAATATAACTCCCCAAGCGCAATATAACCTAAGAGATGTTAGTTCAAATCTCGGTATTCATCCTGTCCTATGTTTTGCCTTTATAAAAAGTGAGGCAAAGCAAAAAAAAATAACCAAGGCCCAAATGTTTGTGACCTCTTACCAATCTGACGTAAAACACATCAGCCAATCAAAAGACTGAAAATATTATAGTCCGTACGAAAACAAATAAGGGCCACTATGTATAATTGATTTATA
Source organism: Strongylocentrotus purpuratus (assembly GCF_000002235.5). NCBI lineage: Eukaryota > Metazoa > Echinodermata > Echinoidea > Camarodonta > Strongylocentrotidae > Strongylocentrotus > Strongylocentrotus purpuratus. Next base: position 24,156,304 of record NW_022145596.1, read on the forward strand.
TGCCGTAGCGGTTTTCGGATTGTATAGGTGAAATTTATGTGACTGTCTTGTTAGATAAGAATGTACGTCTTTGATTTTCTTAAAAAGGGAAGTTAGAGCAGGTGACAAATGGCCGTGGTAAAGACGATACATAAAAAGTGAAGTCAGTAAAAAGTTAATATCCGAAATTTTGAGGGTATTCAATTTAAAAAACAAGGGGCGCTGTGATCTCTGTAGCGATAACCAATACACATACGTAACGCCTTTTCTATAACTAGAATTGAATCGTTCAAATATTTGGAATTTGGAATAGTATTATACAGTATACAAACAACGTTTAGTGGTAGGTAATATTTTAATTTAGACAGAACACCAAAATTGCTAGAAATTTTGTTCGATATTATATTTGACAGTTCGTTAATATAAACTCGAATAAATTTAGTATTGGTTTTCTGTTATAATATCATCTATTTTCAATGGTATATCAAATTGTTTTCTAAATATTCAAAGTCAGCATATTACATCGATACCATTTGGCAAGTTTTGGCAGTTCTTAATTCAGAGTGTCGATGAGAACATTTTGATTCAAATGAGAGAGAAATACACTTGTGTCATCAGCAAACGTTATATATTGTAAGACAGTTGACAGATGAGAACGTCATTGATACAAAGTAAAAACAAGAGCGGGCCTAATATTGAGCCCTGTGGGGTTACACCTTCAATATTTAATATTTCAAAATTAATATGATTGTAAGAAGTTAACTGATTCCTGTTTGGCAAATAGCTCTCTAAACAATTTAAGGCTAATCCTTTAACACCATAACACTGTAGTTTCTTCAAAAGAATAGAGTGATCAAGAGTGTCGAATGGCTTACTAAAATCCATAAAGACGCCAGTGACATGTTTATGATCAGCTAAGACATTCGACACTCTGTCATATAAGGCAAGCTTATAGTGAGGTACGGTTTGTCACTGAAACAGCTCCCGTAGGACTTTTATGCCAAAATTGATTTTGTTTTTTGTCTTGTTGTTTTGTTGCATTGTTTTATTCATTGGGGTCCAAGCTATCAGAAATTGATGGGGTTCAAATTTTCCCGAAGACACCAAATTTCCCTATTGCGCTTTTTATAAACCATTTTGGCGCCCAATATGGACCCTTCAGGAAATGAAGGAGGGGTCTGAAAATTTGAACCCCACCATTTTGGGCCAATTGGGACCCTTTTGAAGCCCAAACAGCAACAACAACAAAAAACAAAACAAAATCAATTTTGGCAAAAAAATCCTACGGGATTACATACCATACCGCACTATTTATAGTTGCCAGTGCGTTGTCGTGTGCCCGACTTTTGTCGAAGCTACAGCGAGCTGACACCAAATCCATAGCGTCTTGCTAGCGCGCTGAGCGCATACAGGGCGCATACAGTGCGCATACAGACCGTACACAGAGCGCTCATGATAACAATTTCCACGAATGCACAGCGTGTTGCTAGCGCGCTGGACGAATGGTCCACGCATGCACAACGTTCTCAACAGAGGTGGTCACACATAGACGACGCACGGCCCGCGCATTGGAAATCGGAAAAGGCCGTGTGCATAACTTTTGTCATGATTTTTGAAAAGCTAGCGAGCTGACACAGAATGCACAGCGTCGAGCTCCGCGCATACTTTTGAGCATGCTCAAAAAAATCCCGACGCAGACAGCGAATGACGGCGAACGCATAGCGTTGGTCCAGCGCGCTCGACGAACGAGTAACGAAGGATGACGCACACCTAGCGAACGACAACGCACTGGCCAAAATTTCAAATTTCCAATGCGCGGGTCGTGCGTCCCCCATGCGTCCACTATGTGTGACCGGCCCTTTAGATTAAGGAGGTCATTCTTCTTCAAAAATTCTTACGATCTGTTGTAGACAATACGTTCAAGTATTTTTGAAAAGCTTGACGAAATGAAAATTGGGCGATAGTTACTCAGATTAGAGACATGACCTTTTTATGTAAAGGCCCGGTCACACAGAGAGGACGCATGCGGGACGCACGGCCGGCGCATGGAAAATTTCCAATTTTGGCCAGTGCGTTGTCGTTCGCTAGGCGTGCGTCATCACTCGTTACTCGTTCGTCGAGCGCGCTGGACCAACGCTGGACCAGCGCTATGCATTCGTCGTCATTCGCTGTGTGCGTCAGGATTTTTTGAGCATGCTCAAAAGTGTGCGCGGAGCTCGACGCATGAATGTACACGCCAAAGGCACGCCAGACGTGCGTTGAGCGCGCTAGACCAGCGCCAGACATACGCGGGGCACACGCCCTGTATACGCACAGCGCGCTAGCTACACGCTGTGCATTTTGTGTCAGCTCGCTAGCTTTTCCAAAATCATGACAAAAGTTAGGCACACGACCTTTTCCGATTTCCAATGCGTTGGCCGTGCGTCGTAGAACGCGGTGCATGCGTGGACCATTCGTCCAGCGCGCTAGCAACACGCTGTGCATTCGTGGAAGTTGTTATCATGTGCGCTCTGGGTACGGTCTGTATGCGTACTGTATGCGCCCTGTATGCGCTCAGCGCGCTAGCAACACGCTATGCATTTGGTGTCAAAAGTTGGGCGCACGACAACGCACTGGCCAAAATTGCAAATTTCCCATGCGCTGGCCGTGCGTTCCCCATGCGTCCTCTCTGTGTGACCGGGCCTTAACGGAGGCATGATGTTTTTCGGGTTGTCCGTCCGTCCGTCCGTACGTCTCGTTATCGTGATCGCGTTGTCTCAAGAACCGCCTGATGGATTCCTGCCAAATTTTGGTCATGTATGTAACTTGCAGAGCTAATGAATTGATTAGATGTTGGGGTTATGAAGTCAAAGGTCAAAGGTAACAGGGCTCATTATGTATGCAAAACTAGCTTGTGATCACATTATCATTAGAACAGACGGATGGATTACAATCGAACTTAGGACATGTATATCTTGTAAAGCCAATGAACTATATATTTTAGGGTCATGAGGTCAAAGATCAAAGAGTCAAACATGTACATGTATACAGGGGCGTCGCCAAAGGGGGGGGTGGGGGTGTGACATCCCCCACCTGTCAGGATATTGTCGGTAAAATTGCGCTGCCGTCGGGAGAAAGAGAAAAGGGGGAGGGAAAAAAAGAGAGGGAAAAAAAGAGAGGGAAAAAAATAGAGGGGAAGGGAAAGAAAAGAAAAAAAGAAAAGGAAAAGAAAAGAAAGAAAGGAAAAGAAAGAAAGGAAAAGAAAGAAAGGAAAAGAAAGGAAAAGAAAGGAAAGAAAAGAGAAGAAAGAAAGAGAAAAAAAGAAAAAGAGGGGGGAAAGGAAAGAAAGGAAAAGAAACCCAAAAAAAAAGAAAAGGAAAAAAAAGAAGAAAAAAGAGTGAAAGGGAAACAAAAGAAACGGGGGATGAAAGAGAGGAGAGAGAGGGGAGGTAAGAGTCTGAGAGAGGAGGAGTGGGAGTAAAAGAGAAAAGGGGGTTGTTGGGTGGAGTCGTCTCGTCGAGGTAGCAAGAAAGACACGGGTAAATATGTTGCTGTGTCGGGTCAGCTGTGTCGGTATTCTTGCTCGATCCTCATCAATGCATAAGTTTGAAGTCGGTGAGATGTATATTGTCGGTCGGCCGACAAGTTTTTTTCCCTACAAACTGCGACTTCTTATCCGCTGTGACGACTTCGAGAGTGACTACAACTACAATACGATTAGGATTAAGAGTCGAGAACAGTACACCGAATCGTCTGCTTTTTCTCATAATGTAAGGAAAAGTCAAAGCTTCCGCGCTTCGCGCCAGAGGGGAAAACTGAATTCAGACAAAAATAATAGGGCTTATTTAAAGTCGAAAACGGTACAACGAATCGTGTTCTTTCTCTAATGATATGAGGAAACGTCAAAGCTTTCGCGCTTCGCGCGGGAGGGGAAGCTTCATTCAGATTAGGATTAAGAGTCGAGAACAGCACACCGAATCGTCTGCTTTTTCTCATAATTTAATGAAACGTCAAAGCTTCCGCGCTTTGCGCGGGGGGGAATACTGAATTCAGAAAAGGATAAACAGTCGAGAATGGTACAGCAAATCGTCTTCTTTTTTTAATAATAATTTAATGAAACGTCAAAGCTTTCGCGCTTCGCGCGGGAGGGGGGGGGGGGGGAACTTCATTCAGCCTAGGATTACCAGTCGAAAACGGTACAATTAATCGTCTTCTTTTCCTAATAATTTAAGGAAACGTCTAAGCTTCCGCGCTTCGCGCGGGAGGCTCATCACCCACATCCCCTTATGAGCGCGCTTTTAATTGATTCTCTTGCTCACTACCGCCCCTCCCTAAAATAAGATCCTAGCTCCGCTAATATATAGCTATGATGCTGACTAAATTTAAGAAATAATTCGTATATTAATGTCGTCGAGGAAAATGACCATTTTGCGCATATGCAAGTACTATAGATAATCCATAGGAAAAATAATTAGCCTTCAGCCCCAGGTTTATAGGGTTGACTTTGTAGATATTGGACATTTAATTTTGTCGGTAATTGGTGGCTATTTTTGTCGGTAATCGTTGGCCTCTACACCCCCCCCCCCCCAACCCCCACTGAAAAAGGTCTAGCGACGCCCCTGCATGTTAGTAGATGCCAGGAAAACATCAATTACGAGGGTTCAAAATAGCAACGACAAAAATCGCCTCGCCCCTATGCGGCTCGTGGACGATGCTCCACATCGTATTTGGGTTCCCCCCCCCCACCCACCCTTAGCAAAAAGCTAGATCCGCCCCTGTGTTTTGGAAGGATATGGTAAAGCATGTAAATAAGGTTGTTCCGAATAATGAGGAGGACATTATGTGCAGAAAGGGAAGAAATAGAGAGAATGTCATTACGGGCAGGCGCGGATCCAGCATTTCTTAGGGGCAAATTTGAAATTATGCGAGCCAAATATTGGTACGTAATGGTGACCAGCATTGACGTAATGGGGGAGGGGGAGGGGGTGCAGGGAGGGGCGATTTTCCCACTCCTTCCTCCGCACAGCGCCGAAGCTTTGACGTTTCATTAAATCATTAGTGAAAGAAGGCGATTCGTTGCCGTTCTCGAAAATAATCCTCGTCTGAATTTAGTTTACCCCCTCTTGCACGAAGCGCGGAAGCTTTGACGTTTCATTAAAGTATTAGAGAAAGAAGACGATTCGTATTACCATTCTCGACTCGTGATCCTTGTCTGAATTCAGTTTCCCCTCGAGCGCGATATGCGGAAGCTTTGACGTTCCATTACATTATTAGAGAAATAAGACGTTTCGTTGTACCGTTCTCCAAAATAATGCTCGTCTGAATTCATTTTACCCCCCCCCCCTCCCCCGTCCGCGCGAAGCGCGGAAGCTTTGACGTTTCATTAAATCATTAGAGAAAGAAGACGTTTCGTTGTGCCGTTCTCGACTCTTAATCCTTGTCTAAATTCAGCCCCCCCTCTTGCACGAAGCGCGGAAGCTTTGACGTTTCATTAAAGTATTAGAGAAAGAAGACGATTCGTTGTACCATTCTCGACTCTTAATCCTTGTCTGAATTCGGTTCCCCCCCCCCCCCTCCCGCGCGAAGCGCGAAAGCTTTGACGTTTCATTAAAATTATTAAAGAAAGAAGACGATTCGCTGTACCGTTCTCGACTCGGCTCAAGGGTTTTAGGCACGAAATTACGGTCAGATGAGTATCAAGGGGTCCGCCTTAGGGCCCTCGGTTAGGTCCAGGGCTGGAGTCCCGAAAGCTCAGGGGTTTTAGGCGTTTAATTACGGAAAATATCTTATTTTGTTGTGACACTGGCAGTTAACTATTTTTTCTTTCTTGTTCTCTTTCTTTCCACTTCTCTTTATATACTATTTTTAAAAAAAGTGGAGAGTGGGGGGGGGGGGGGGGACCTCGAGGCTTCCGATCCCCGCCGTTCCGCGGGCCCTGACGTGTAGGCCCCTAGGCATCTCAATAAGCATATTTCTTGCCTGGCTGTAAATTTAGGAATTTGTCATTTTACAACAAACGCATAAAAAAGTATAATTTACTAAAAATCTTGGAAAATGATGTCATTTCAGCATTATGTGTAAACCACCGTTATGGAATTAGAAATAAACCACGTTTGAATTTTATTTCCCCCGAGCCCCCTCCCCAATCAGTACGCCAGTGCCCCCCCCCCCCATGATTTACACTTTGTTAGCAACTGATCTCCCCTACCTTTTTTCTTTCCCTTTTTTTTCTTTCCCTTTCTCTCCTCTTTCCCTTTCCCTTCCCTTCCTTCTCTCTCCTTTAGGTTTGCTGAGATTTACAAGGTCCTTTCGGCTCCCACCCTTCTCAACACGTTGCTGGCGGGATTAATCGCAACTGATCTATCTCCCCTTCTTTTCATCCTTTTTTTTTTTCTTCTTCCTCTTTTTTGGTCCCTTTTAGCTCTCCTTTTTTCCTTTTCCTTCCTTCTCTCTTTTTTTTAGCGGGGGCGGGGGGAGGAAAAGGCCTTTTGCCCCACCCCCATCCCGATCCGCAACTGGTTGGCGGGAAAATTGCAACTGATATCCCCCTTCTTTTCTTTACTTCTTCCTCAATTTTACTTCCCTTTATCACCTCTTCAGTGACTGGTCCCTCAGAAACTAGTGCTAAGCCAGTCACAGAGAATTCATGATTTCAACAAAATGCCTGTCAGTGCATTGTAAATTTGATTTTTCTTCAAATTTCATTTAAAAATCTTTTCATATTTGATAAATATGGTGCATTGGCATATGGGCTACGGTTGGAGCGTTGGATGCGTTGAACAGCGTTGGTGTATTTTGCGGATTTATCATATTCATATTCTGAATATTTTCAGCGAATTGAATAATATTGAAAAGGATGCAATTCATAGTTGTACTCGATAATTCTCACTTAACATATTCTCTCTCTCTCTCTCTCTCTCTCTCTCTCTCCCTGTCTTGCATAAAGAAAATATGAAAATAATATTTTGCCTTCATTAAAAAAAAATTGAAAATTTTATCAGTATTAAACAGGGAGAAGGAAAGGGGAGAAAATAATCAAAACAAACATTGACGAATCTAATTCAGTGTTCTTTCGTGATGCATGAGAATGAAAGTACATTAAAAGGTGAAATAATAAATTGAAGAGCGATGATAAATCAATTCTTTGACGTTGATTGATTGAATAAAAAATGTTGAAACAATATGGTCTGAAGGTCATATATCTTCGAATATTAGAAAGTTTCATCCACCATCGTGTTGTTGAACACTATTTGCAATTTAATTTTAACGCGGTGACTTGTCGGTTACGAGCAGAAGGTCATTTCAGGCTTCTATATTCTATAATGCTATCAACAGATATCTGGATAGAGACACTTCGTCACATCAAGCTACGAGAAAGTATATCATCATCTCACAGAATTCTACTCGAACACCGCATCGAAATTCTTTTCACCCTTTTTTTTCTTCTTCCTCTTTTTGTTCCATTTTAGCTCTCCTTTTTGTCCTTTTCATTCCTTCTCTCTCTCTTTTTTTAGCGGGGGCGGGGGGAGGAAAAGGCCTTTTGCCCCACCCCAATCCGCAACTTGTTGGCAGGGAAATTGCAACTTATATCCCCTTCTTTTATTTACTTCTTCCTCAATTTTCCTTGCCTTTATCTCCTCTTTTCCTTTTTTCTTTCCATTTCCTTCCTTCCTTCTCTCTTATTTTTTTTTTATTGTGGTAAGGCATTAGCCTGGGAGACAAGGCCCTTTCGCCCCCCCCCCCGATCTCCTTCTTCCCCCTTTTCTTTTCTTCTTCCTCTTCTTTCTTTCCCTTTCTCTCCTCTTTCCCTTTTCCCTCTTTTCCTTCTCTCTCTCTCTCTCTCTCTCTTTTGCGGAAGGGTGGGGGGGGGGGGTAAGGCCCGCTCACCCCCGCTGGATCCGCGCCTGCATCTACCTTGTATCTACTAACGTTAAACCCTTATAATAGATCTAGAAGATTGATTGACCTGGTCTCAGTGACGGGTAAACTTTTTTTTTCTCAATTACTTGGTCTAACCATGAAAACCGTCTAATTTTACATTAGATTTTCAAACAGTTACGGTTACGACCTAAATTGCCTAAGGCCAAGGGCTGTACTCTACATTTTAATAACAAATTAACGTTAACATTAGTCTTAACTTACACTGTTGTTTCTCTATGATACAAGTGGGAAAGGAACACCTTTTTTTCAACAAAAACAAGAAAATCTTTCCCCCTTTTGTCCCCATTCTTTTTCCCAGGGGGGGGGGGGGGGGGGAAATTGCCAAATTTGACAACCATAAAGTAAAAGAATTGGACATATATTTCGAAATACTGACAGCTGCAAACTGTAGTGTTTTATTATAATGAACTCCGAAATAAGACGACACACCTTCAAGTAGTAACATAAAGATTGAATATTTCGTCAGGAAGATGTTTTGAGTCCCATCACTTAGAAAATGATGTATAATGGTAAGGGGCGTCGCTAGACCCTTTTTAGTGGGGGGGGGGGGGGGTGTAGAGGCCAACGATTACCGACAAAACTAGCCCCCAATTACCGACAAAATTAAATGTCCAAATATTTACAACTTTAACCCTATATACCCGGGGCCGAAGGCTAAATTGTTTTTCCTACGGACTATCTATAGTACTTGCGTATGCGCAAATGGTCATTTTCCTCGACGACATAAATATACGAATTATTTTGTCAACTTAGTCAGCATCATAGCTATATATTTCAATGCAGGCGCGGAGCTAGGATCTCATTTTAGGGAGGGGCGGTAGTGAGCAGTCGAATCACTCAAAGAGTGCGCGAAGCGCGCTCATTAGGAGGTGTGGGGGATAGGCCTACCGCGCGAAGTGCGGAAGCTTAGACGTTTCCTTAAATTATTAGGAAAAGAAGACGATTTATTGTACCGTTCTCGACTGTTAACCCTTGTCTGTATGAATTCCCCCGCCCCTCCCGCGCAAAGCGCGAAAGCTTTGGCGTTTCATTAAATTATTATAATAAGAAGACGATTTGCTGTACCGTCCTCGACTGTAAATCCTTGTCTGAATTCAGTTCCCCCCCCCCCCGACCCCCCTCCCGCGCGAAAGTTTTGGCGTTTCATTAAATTATTAGCGAAAGTAGACAATTCGTTATACCGTGCTCGACTCTTAATCTTTGTATGAATTCAGTTTCTCCCCTCTCTCTCCCACGCGAAGCGCGGAAGCTTTGAAATTTCATTAAATTATTAGAGAAAGTAGAAGATTTGTTAAACCGTGCTCGACTCTAAATCTTTGTCTGAATTCGGTTTATCCCTCCCTCGCAAAGCGCGGAAGTTTTGACGTTTCATTAAATTATTAGAGAAAGCAGACGATGCGTTGTACCGTTTTCGACTCATAATAAGCCCTATTTATCTGAATTCAGTTTCACCCTCTCGCGCGAAGCGCAGAAGCCTTGACGTTTTCTTAAATTATTAGAGAAAGCAGACGATTGGGCGTACTGTTCTCGACTCTTATTTCTCGTCTGAATTCAGTTTCCCCTTCCCGCTCGTATCTCGAAAAGCTTAGACTTTTGATTTAATTATTATAGAAAGAAGACGATTCGTTGCACCGTTTTCGACTCTTAATAAGCCCTATTTATCTGAATTCAGTTTCACCCTCTCGCGCGAAGCGCGGAAGCTTTGACATATCATTAAATTATTAGAGAAAGTAGACGATTTGTTAAACCGTGCTCGACTCTTCATCTCTGTCTGAATTCGGTTTACCCCTCCCGCGCAAAGCGCGGAAGTTTTGACGTTTCATTAAATTATTAGAGAAAGCAGACGATTCGTTGTACCGTTTTCGACTCTTAATAAGCCCTATTTATCTGAATTCAGTTTCCCCCCTCTCGCGCGAAGCGCGGAAGCCTTGACGTTTCCCTAAATCATTAGAGAAAGCAGACGATTGGGTGTACTGTTCTCGACTCTTATAGAAAGAAGACGAGAAGGCGAACTTTTAGACCGTTCCTGAAACGGTCTTACCTGCAACGGCGCTTTATGCTGACCGTTCGACCACACACGGCTCAATCAAGATCAGTGCAGTCGTCAAGGTAACCTATTGGCCCCCTACCTCCCCTAGATCGCGCGGGCGGGAAAAATTGTTCTGCATTGCTAGTGCAAGAGAGCGGAGCATGCATGCGGTGCAATTCGCAGAAGACTGCGTGGCCGGCCGGTCGGGGCGCGGCCCAATGCATTTTGTGTATTTAGTGGGATTCTTATTATTCTGAAGTTTATGAAGCAGTGGCGGATCCAAGGGGGGGGGGGCCGAAACGGCCGCGGCCCCCCTATTGGCGGCGCCAAAAAAAGAGGAAGGAAAAAAAAAGGAGGAAAAGAAGAAGAAAAAAAAATGAGAAGAGAAGAGAAAAGAAAAGAAAGACAGAGAGAGAGTCAGAGAAAGAGAAAAGAGAAAGAAGAGAGCTAGAAGCCGGGTGAGAAAGGAAGAAAGACAAGGAAATAACACTTAGTGACAGTAACGACGAAAACGGGGAAAACTTGGGGGGGGGGAAGGAGGTGGGGGGGGGGGTATGTGCGTGTGAAATGCGCGCGCATGGAGGGGGGGGGGGCTAATTTTTAGGTTGTGCAAAACTGAGTCGGAATTCAGCTTATTTTCAAAAAATTATAAGCATGCTTGTAATATTTTAAGCCGTAGTGCCTAAAAAGGTTAGTAAAAAATACTTCTGAAAAGGCCGCGCCCGGCCCCTCCAAAGAGCGGCAGTATGGTGATCAGAACATTTTGGGTTATTCCAGAAGTCTTGGGAGCCTTTATTGAAGAGGGGGCCGGCCATATACGTCAATGGCAGTGACGGTAACGATAGATGAGGGAATAAGGAGGAAGGGGTGCACATAATTGAGAACTGCAAGCGTATTGGGGATGACCATCTTATCATTTTAGGTTGTGCAATCTGGATCAGAATCCAGCATAATATTATTTATTTAAAAAGGGTTCATGTAAAAGCACTCATGATATATCTTTTGTATTCATTTGATAACAAATTTCAAAGTTAAAGGTAATACAAAGTTTTGGTATTGGATCATGAATTTGGTTCAAAGGAACATATTGGAAGCATATATGCGATCCTACAATATTCAGTGCTCGTTGTCGTGGTTAAAATCTAAGTCTAAAGTTATGAAATTGTAAATAATAAACTCTTTGTGTTGTATAGCTCCCTCTCAAGGTCAAGATATTAATTAAGCTTTAAAACAATGTTTCTTGTCTAAAATCGACCAATTAGCTATTCCCGTTTGGAAATTACATATACATATACAACTACATAATTATATACAACTACATATTCTGAAATTTTCACGGTCGCAGCTACCATTGTACAGCCGTAGGCGCAATTTGAAATTTATCAAAATTTACCTGGAGCATCGGTACATTTTTATATTCAATTTTTCTCAAAAGCAGAAGTGTTTTAGGGGCTAAATTTTCTAGTGCTTATTCTACATCCACAGGGCATCCAAACATATTAAAATTGTAAAGAATCACTATCCACCCAATTTTCAAAATTTCCCAAAACTTTGTATTTCCGGTACCTTTAAAGTGACGGTGACGTGGCGTGAGCCTGCCCCATTTCCAAAGCCTGTGCCCGCTGGTAGTTACCGGTACGGTGCTTCTAATATGACCTTGTAGGTATTGGGATCTTGAATTAATAAAATAACGGTCTGTGCGATTTTCAAATTTCCGCCCCCCCCCCCCCCTATTGGAAAATCCTTGATACGCGCCTGGATAAATGGTTTCCTGTGCTATAATATGTCAACTACCATTACATTAAAAACTAATTTTAAGCATTATAAACAAGTTCGTATTTGGAAAATCTACCCTCTAAAAACCCTTAAATGGCCTACGCACACGGTAAAAGAATGTACATGTACTATATAGGGTACTTTCCTGGGAGATAATAGCAGCCAGGGGCGTAAATCCGTACCGAGGAGTGGGCGGGGGGATGATCGGCGATAGCCATCACATACCAGCACGAGCACACGCCCACACTAATTTACGCAATCGCGCGCGATCGCGCACGCACAAACACACAACACACAACACACACACGCACACACGCACACGCACACAATCACCCACACACACACGCACACACACAAACGAACAAACAATAAACACTATTAGAGAAAGAAGACGATTCGTTGTACCGTTCTCGAAAATAATCCTCGTCTGAATTCAGTCCCCCCCCCCCCCCTCGCGAAGCGCGGAAGCTTTTACGTTTCATTAAATCATTAGAGAAAAAAAACGATTGGTTGAACCATTCTCGACTCTTAATTTCTTTAAAAAGGGGGTGGGTTTTTTTCTCTCTCTCTCTCTTTGGACTCCTGAGAAATGTAAAAAGGAGGTTATAAAATATCTTGAATATCATAGAAAAGTTGATCAAATCCCGGGCTCAAATTCCTGAAATTCCTGCTAGCTTTGAAAGCTCATTCAGGATTATTTCATTTTGAAAAGTAAAAGCATTGGCTCCCAGTCCCCTTCGATCAACTAGAGCTCACCTGAAATTGGGGGGGGGGGGGGGGGGGGGTCTCCAAGGCAGGAAAAGCCAGCGAAAAGCCGGCGAAAGGGGGATTCAGAAATGTTGGCAGTCCTGAGATAGGGTGGGGGGGGGGTGCTAATCAAAGGGAGGGAACGAGCATACGCGTACCCTAAATAACACTAAGTGGGGGGGGGGGGGAGCCGGGCATCTACTGTACATGATTGCACTTTTTAAGCGCTCGCGCGCTGGCGCATTTTACGTCTGGGCTAAACCTTGCAAAATAACGAAAAATTATTCTGAAGTTTATGAAGTGCTTGTTCTTAATGATGGTGAAATACTGTATGCGTGTAGCCTATACAGTTATACATACATAAAAAATAACTCATTTCTCATGCATTATGCTGAAATTGAAACCATCACATTTTTTTTCTTCTTCTTCTTCCTTTTTTTTCTCTCTTTTTTTGGTAATATCAGGGGGGATGTTTGTACAGGCCATCCCCCTACTTCAAGCCAGGGGGGGATGCAGCCCCCCCATCCCCCCGAGATTTACGCCCCTGATAGCAGCAGCCCTATTCGATTCCGAACGTGGGGGGGGGGGGGGCTCTCGCTGGTATTAAATCTTGGATCTATTGCGTGTGATGTACATGTATGTATGCCTAGGCCTACAGTGTGGATTTTTTTGTTGTTAATACAACAATATTTGTATAAAAGAGAATGCTCCATCTGTTGGTTATTGAATTTTCAGTACAATTAAATTGCCACCTTACTGTCTGTTTACGATAGCACTGAACAATAGGGTACACCACTTTCCCACGCCACAGAAGTGTCAAGTTTGTTAATACTGATGCATATTTTTCCATTATAAAGTTTCTATCTAACCTACTCTAAGAGAGTATATTAATGCTGATTAAAACAATTGAAATACAAATCCTTGAAATTAACTTTTTTTACTACGTCCGCAGTTTCATAAAAATAAGATGATTCTGAATTTTGCAGGAATTTAAGGTTGAAAGATTATTTTGAAAGTAAGTATGAAAATCGAAGACAAAAAAGAAATCCAAAGCCAGGGAAATACATTGATTTCCTAGATACTTTTAGTTGCTGTCATCCCTTTTCGGAATTGATTGCGAATGTGGAAAAATGACTCCGCCGGGAATCGAACAAGGGTCACTGGCTATTAGAACAATGTCTTGACCACTGGACCAAGGAAACGGGCCAGAATATAACAGGAATAAATACATTTACATTCATATTTCAAAATTATAATTGCGACATATAATTACGGCAACACTTGTACAGTAAAATGAACTCTTAACGATTGAAGAAAATCAAATTTACACTTTATCAGCACGATCATATGAATATCATGATACCAAGGAGATAATGATTGATATTAGATAACATAATATGATCATGATCTAAATATGATATCTTTATGTTATTGCATTCATGTGATATCACCTGACTTAACATTGCACGAAATGATAACAAAATATTTATTATAAGATACGATATCATGTGATGTAAGAATATAATGTTTTTTATGAAAAGAAACGATGTGATATAGTATTGATGTGACAAGGTATGATTATGATAAAAAACATTATGTTATTACTATGAGAATATAAACTGTCGCTCATAACGTTGGAATATTTATTTTTTACCCCAATTTAGGGAATTATTTTGAAAATAATTTATTCCTAATAGATCTAGATAATAGTATACATTTTCAGATATTATTGAATAATGATTTGCCAGTGTTTGTTTTGTGTGACTGCCAAAGCATGTGTATGCTAATATGCTTATCAACTAGGGGACCTACGCCCTTAAGTCATAAATGACAGTAATGAGGATTAATGCCCCACAAAAGGGCACTAATATGGCACATCGACACGGTTTTGATCCTGGGGCCTCACAGTTACGAGGCCATTGCTTTGCCACTGAACCATGAATGTACGCAGCGGGGGCTTGGGTAGGGGGCAGTTCCCACAAATAAAAAAAAATAACAAAATGCAATAAATTATCAATAATTCATTGCATTTTACCCCGGTCCCCAACATGAAAAAATCCTCTGTACGGCCATACATTATGGCTCAAGGCATGGGCACATGTCAGGGCCCGAGGAACGGCGGGGCTTGGGGGCTCAAGCCACCCCCTCACTAGAAAAAAGTATGTGTAAGATATTAAAATAGAAAGAAAGGAAGAAAGAAAAATTGTGACCTGCCAGTGCCACAAAATTAATGAGGTATTAAAATATGCCCATCTGACCGCAATTAAATCATCTGACCATTATTAAATGCCTAAAACCCTGAGCTTCATGGGGCTCAGTCCCCTGGACCCTGGGCTAATTAGTGATAAGGTATCAATAAGGTATCAAAATATGCTCATCTGACCGTAATTAAATTCCTAAACTGAACTCCTGAGCTTCCGATGGGTCTGCCCCTTGACCCCCCGCTGGGGCTTTTTCCCCTGGACCCCAAGCCAAGTTACGCTTTACTCGCTTCTCTCGCTACGCTCTACCTGATCGTAAATACTTTAGCCCCTCCTTTGAAAAACGTTCTGCGGGGCCTGCATGTTACAGTGGTGGTGATGCGGATTTGTTAAAAATATTTATATTGTATTCATATGAATACGGAGAAATATGAGCACTTTGGTATTTGTAAGCGAACGAGGGTGATAAAGTAATACATGTACAAACACGTGAAGATATAAAGAAAGTGTTAAATATATTTTGACAGTCATGAAACACATATAGAGCACCACAAGTTAATTGTTCTGGATTTCCAAATAAAAGGAAGTTCACATTGCAATATTGGTTGTAGCGAACAACTCGGCACGATCGTATTTTTAAGCGAACCGTTAGTGATGAAGTCATTCATGAATGTAAATATGTAAAGATACAAAGAAAGTGTTAAATATATTATGACAGTCATGAAACACAGATATACATGTAACACTACAAGAGTTTAATTGTTCTGGATTTCCAAAAAAATGGAAGCTCTCATTGTAATCATGGTTGTAGCTAGAGCTGTTTCTTTATTTACTCCACAGGCATTCAAATTTCATTTCTTGCAGTTAATGCGGGGTACAGCCTCTCTTTCCCCGCAAATTAAAAAATTACAACCTGACCGAATATGCAATTGTTTTATGTCTTATCTCGCGTATTTTGGGGATAAATAACACTTTCACAACATACATAATGCTCAATTATTCGCTCGCTCGCTCGTTCGCGAAATTGTGAACCCAGAAAATTAATATTTTAACAAGTGGATGCAGCCCCCCCCCCTGATGAAAATGTAAAAAAAATTGCTCGCACATAACTTAAACTTGGGTGGGGAATGTTGATATCGGACAAGAGAAAAAAAAAAATTGTACCCGCTTGTATGTACCGGTACAGTGCTTTTGAAATAACCTTGTCAGTATTGGTAAGTCGAGTTGAAATAACGGTCTGCGCGATTTTCAAATATCCGGCCCCCCCCCCCCCCCTATTGGAAAATCCTGGATCCGCGACTGTATGAAGTGCTTGTTCGCACACGTCGCGCAACTATTCTTAATGATAGTGACATACTGTATACGTGTAGGCTATACAGTTATACATACATACAAAAATAACTCATTTCTCATGCATTATGCTGAAATTGAAACAATCACATTTTTTTCTTCTTCCTTTTTTTTCTCTCTTTTAATTGTAATATCAGGGGGGATATTTGTACAGGCCACCCCCCTACTTCAAGCCAGGGGGATGCAGCCCCCATCCCCCCGGGATTTACGCCCCTGCCTACTTTCCAGCTCCAGCTGTTTGTTCCTGGTTAGCTCATTTACTTGGTGGACCCAGTGCGATCTCCAGTAACAAACGCTGTTCTTCTGCTTTCCTATATAATCCACAAAGAAGCTAACAATCGGTGAGTAAAATCGATAGAAATAGATTGTCCTATATCATTTTCATATATCCATTGAATACATTTAGCTGGAAATAGTGTCAATCGGATTCATTTTGGACTCACGTTTATGAACTTGCGGTTCTTATTTTATTTCCTATTTTTTCCTATTTTTTTTTTTTTTTAGTTTTGTGTTGGTCAAGAACTACTTACTTTCATTTCTTTTCTTTATGCAGATGCTACCGCATGACATTAAACAAAAATGCTTCTTTGTGTGTGTTAAGTATTTAGTTATAAATTCGCTCACAAAATACCTTATAATTATAACCGCACTTATGGATGCTGTGATATTGTAGTTATACCGTCGTGTTATTATTTATACCCTGCCTTGACTACTTTTTGTAATGTTTATCGTGTTCATTGTACGTGCATGTCTATTCAAGGAATTTCGTGACGTTAATATTCGAATTCATGTTATTAGTATTATGATGGTACATTACCTGTTTTTCTTATAAATAGGAATTAATCTGTAGAAATATGAAAGCATGCAGGGAGATTTCCTAGTCTATTTTTGCACTTTAAAATAGTTCATCAAGCACCTTTAGTATAATACAATTACACAAAGTATGTCGAAATAAAACATATCATGTTACTATAGTTTGATGCTCTTGAAAAACTTATGTTACATTTTGGGCCCTTAAAAATAAGATTTTGCCTACCTGAGACATATTTGTCTATCAAATCCTTATTTACACAACACGGATGTATCATTGTATTTTGATACCGAAAAAAGAGATTAACTGTGATCCTATTACCCCCCCCCCCCCCACAACAGAAAAAAATAGTTTAAGGCAGGCCTCTTGACTATCTAGAGTTGCTGGTCCTTTGTGCCCTTTTGGAGCAATTTCAGGGTCCATGAGGTCCTGTGTGGGTCTAACCTATGCCATATTTCACTTTATTGTTCATAGTTGGTTTTCTACACCAAAAGAACATTTTTTTTTCAGCCAAAATTTTTTTTCTAAAAAAAACAAAACAAAAACACTGGTGGACCCATAAAACATAGCATTTTGGCTCTTTGGGCACAGATTATCAAACATCAGGTGGTTGAATCGTTTTTGAAATTAAATTTTACTTCAGAATCCGCAATAAAAAGGAAGTGAACACCATTTCCCTGTTGGAGTCGTCTATTACCTAACTCTAATAGCGGTTCGTAGTTTGTCTTTCGATCTACGTCATATTTATTCTCCCCCGCGGATGTAGGGCAAAGTGGACATCAAATTTTTCCTTTAAAGGTTTTTTAAAAATAGTTTTCTTTGTTGTTTTGGAAATGTTGTGCCCATGATTAAATCCCTTCATATTTGGTCCGTAAGTGGACAATAATATAATACAAAAAAGATGATTTGTTGATGTTTTGTCAACAAAACATACTTACATTCGTTATACTTGACATAAGAAATGAATTATTCAGTACACACACCTTGTCTAAAGATATAATGCAAAGAAAAACAACCGAACATTTCAAATGGCTGATAGACAAAGCCAGGTTGAATAAGCATTTTGACCTTCCCTGACTCCTCCCGTAAGCGCACAAATATCTTTCTCAAGTGACGATGCCAGACGTATAGTGACCGTGGATTTACCGACCAACCAGGGGGAGGGGGGCGTCCCCCTCCTCTGGCCAAAAAGAAAATAGGTTGAAAAAAATGGTAATGTTAATTTTACCTTTACAAAATAGAAGAAAAAATTAGAGCCCCCCCCCCAAAAAAAAAAATATATATATATATATTAGTGCTCACTGCCTCCCCCCCCCCCCAGATTATTCGGCCGGTCGGCTGAGTCGTCGTTGAATATTTTTCTCACGAATTGGGCCTCCTCCCTCACCACCGGCTGGATCCGCCCATGCGGCCAACACCTACATCCCGTAATTGATGATGATGATGATAATGAATTTGAAGATAGTAAACAAGTCATTTTTTTATTGGGATGCTTTCTTTTGATATATCTATATATACACACACACATATAGTCACAACATTTTACGAATGAAATGTGAATCTAAAATGTTTAAGTGGTCATTTCGCCAAGAAATTAGGAGTTACAATTACGCCAATGCAAAGGTTTACCGTAATATGCAGAAGAGACGGGTTAACGCGAAATTTCATAAGGATGATTGAGTGGTGTTTAAGATGTTGCCAAACTCGTTCTATTTTTTTTTTTAGACATCCCGGTTTTTTTAGCATTCATATAAATATCATCACTCCTGAAGCGCCATGCAAGAGTGTCCGCTATAAAAGAACCAACTATTATATATGTTGATGATGATGATGATGATGATGATGATGATTAGTATTATCATTATTATGAAGATAGTATTCATGTTTTCATTCGTCTTTATATGTTTATCATTTTCTCGTTTGATGGGAAAACTGAAGACGTATAAAATTGTTGCAAGCTCAGCACTTGCAAATTAAAAAAACCGTTTTTAAATTCTTCTTTTTCAATAGTTTTTTACAAAAAGATTTATACAAGTCATGTAGCATATAGAAGAAGAAAAAAATAAGAATCAACATAGCTTCATAGGAATGATTAAATCCGAAACACCCCTCCCCTTTTAATTCTTTAAGGGATAGTTGAGTTCTGTTGCAGAGGGCGCTTCACAAAATAATTTTTGTGTGAGATAATGAAAAACTGATTGTCAAATTTAAAAGAACATACAATTTAAATGACAAAGTCATCTTTGTTTGATCAAAATCGGTTCAGAGACGGCTGAAATATCTATAAATATAACGATTTCTAATACTTGTGTACCACCACAAATATTAGATAATTTGAAGAAAAAAAAACCGTTGAAAAAACGAAATAGCGCCTTTTACGACGTATTTCAGCCAATCCTAATGTTGGCTTTTTTTGTTGGCATTTTTTCGTGTTGGTTATATTACGCACAACCAGCCGGCCCATGTTTTGTTATTTTTAATTAAATAATTAATTAACGGTCACCGTATTTTTTTTAAAGTGGAGCTAAATTAGTATGATCGTATTGGCTAAATTTCACACATTTTGGGGTCTAAAGTTACCTTCATAGCAATTTTAGGTTCTAAAGGGGCAGTAGATATGTCACAGATAAGAATAAAAGCAATTACCATGCACTTTGAAGGCATTTGCTGTCTGAAAACTCAACTATCCCTTTAATGTGACTATTTGTAGACTTTCATGTTTTTTAAAAATACATTTTTCAGCTTTAATTCTGATGGAACTGTATTTTAAAAATCTAATTTAAAATTAGATTTTTGGTGAAAATGTCTTCACAACATTGCATAAATCTATTGTTTTTTGTTCTTTTTCGGTAACGTATCAAGTCCAAGATGTCATACTTTTGGTCTCTCGCATTCCTGGCCGCCGTTCCTCTCGTCAGGGCCTTTCCATCGGGCGCCCCGGCCGGTGCTTGCGTGAACTTGACACCGGGCCATTGGAATGAGAACCAAATGGTCATCTCGCCTCAGGCTGGGCAAAGTCCCTATGTCCTCAGCGTCAGCGAGAACATGTACACTCCATCTGAAGAGCTCACAGGTATGCGTTAAGCGATTGAGAAATTTCGATGAAATATCGATTATTTAGTAGAAAAATAGCACAGTGTTCCTTTATATAATTGTAAAACAATGCCAAGTACATTCATATGCAATGGTGCGAGTATTATAGCATCATCGATTACAAAAACAGACGTAAAAAAAAATTGTCAATTGAAATCGATGACAAATTCAATATTCAACTTCAGAGGCACAGCCAAAAATGTGCCTCTAGACAGCTACCAATTATGTCAACAATGCAATCACCGTAACAACGGTAGGGATTTCACACATGAATTTTCCTTTTACCCTAAAAGCTTGGACACTTTTCAAATGCTTAATAATATTTAGCATACCACTTAGTACATAAACATTATATTATAATGTTTATGTACTAAGTGGTTGGGCGATACAAACAAATGATTATATACACTGTAAAAATTTGCTGTAACTCATGCAGTAAAATACTGTGATTTACAACAGTAATATGTTGTAATAACGATTTTACGATAATTAACTGTATAAGTACGTTGCTGTACAGTATATTGCTGTAAACATCAGTGTCGTAGAGCATGGGAACAAATATCTACAGTAAGCTAGTGTAAAGGAGCGTGCAAAAAGCATTGTGGGATACAGCGCACATGCGCATTAGGCGGATCGGCTGCATATGCGCGTATGCGTTGCACGTGATTGGCTCCCGCGCTAGCCCGCCACGCCGCGCCGCCATTTTTAATTTTCTGCAAAGATTTGAGCTGAGATATATAGCTGAGCTGGCCGGCCTGATCCTGAGCAACGAATCTGAATCTGTTCTGTTCCTGGTCCTGATCCTCGAGCTGGGATATTGATGACCAATAAGTCAATTCCAAGGGGATCCGAGGTAAGTTACAGATTGCCAATTATCAGAGTCATGATTTGATTTGTATCCCGCTGAAGTGAAGAATTGTCAGACTGTGGAAAGTATAGGGATTGTGTTTGTAATTGTTCCGTCTACGGTATATGTGTACTGTACGTGCTGTGCTGTGGTGTGTGGGACAGAGTCGGTAGTGTTAGTGCAGCACATGACACTGTACTGCAGTACCAGCGTACAGTGTCACTGTCAATGCGATGCCATTGCACATGGATATGCATGCTCACGTTAAATTGGAAATGTCTAACGTCAAGACCATCAAGACTTATAACTTATAGGACACCGCACACACTACGATCGACTACAGCATCAGTCCATCATGAGCACACTGCGTGATCAGTTGAATACGCACAAGTCTAAGCTCATGTAGTGTAGTCTACAGCACGTTACTGAAGAAATTACAGCAAAGTACTGGCAATCCTGCTGCATAGTGTAATTTTACTTAAAAGTTAAAATATGAAATAAAATTACAGTAAGTTACTGTAAAATTACTTAGTATTTTACTGTTACTTAGTAATTTACAGTAAGTTACTTTAAAATTACTGTAATTTACTGTAAAATTACTGTAATTTACTTTTTTGAAGGTCGCAGCGTTGTCATAGCAACCAAATAGGCCATTCCGTAACTGGCAGTAAGTTACTGTAAAATTACTGAGTAATTACTGTAAAATTACTGTAATTTACAGTAACTTACTGCTAGTTTACAGTAAATTACAGTAATTTTATTTCATATTAATTTTGAGTACTTGTCTACTGTAATTCACTGTAATTTTAATTTACAGTAACTGTAGGTTATATCTACAGTAAGTTACCATCAATTTTTACTCAAAGTATCTGCCTGTAAACTTTCCTACAGTAAATCACTGCATTTCTTAGAGTAAATTGCTGTTACCGTAGGTTCTTCAAATACTAACAGTAAATTACAGTAATTTTTGTCTTTAAGGATTGTAAATTTGTTTTACAGAAATCTATTGTAGTTTCATTTACCGCAAATGAATGTTAATTTCACTTATGTAGTAACATTCATAGCCGTGAAATCAAATGTTTTTTTGCTGAAGGTTTCGCATACAGTCATCATCAGGAGGCTCGTGACAACTGGTTATATTTGATGAATTTATGTTTTTCTTTCGATTTTCTTTTGTATTTTTTGTCCTTTATCTTTTTTTTTATTATTCATTTATCATTTAAATAACTTTTAATCTGTCAATGCTGTACATAAAAAGTTATGTGTACGTATGCATATTAAAGGTATTGTTTTCCGCTCTTCTTTCTTGCAGTATGCCATGGATTAGTGCTGAAGTCACACAGTGTGCATGCTGAAACACTAATCAGACGGATGCTCTACATGGACATCATATACCCATGTACGTTTGTAAGCTATGTAATCATTCTTCTGGATCATTGAAGCGGTTTTCTGAACACTTTTCAGTCCATAGAAATGTGGTGAATTTCGATTTCCCGTGTGGTGTTCCTGGCTGCAATCGAACATTCAGAAATTATTCATCCTTCAAAACCCATGTGCATAGGGATCATCAACCATTTTCAAGAAAAAAAGATGCCCAGTTTTTCAGTTGCTTGATTGGCATCAATCCAGACGCGGGATGAAAGTCTCATGGACAACAATGTAGCCAGAAGGTGATATCATTTATTCGCAAATTAGCGGATTTCCAGTGGTTTCATTAATAAGGGGGCAACTTTATGCCATCCGTGGATGACCCTCGTGCAGTCGTTCGGAAAAGTAGTCCATCCTAGTGAGATTTGTCATGGGCCATGGAATCCACTCATATAGGGGTACTTTTTATATCGCAACATGTCTGTTGTTCTGGAAAAAAAGGGGTTTTCCCCTCTAGGTACTTTACTGATGGGGATAGATCAGGGTAAATTTCCCGATCACAGAATACCTGGTATTCTCGAACTTCCAGTCAGTCTGAATACGCCTTAAGATATATATACTGGAAATGTCATTTCTTGCAAAATTTATAACATGTTCTGTATAATTATAAGAAGTGTATCTTAGTACAGACTAACATTCAGAACAAATTACAGGGGCGCCTACATACTACATCAATTTCAAAATTATCAATAAAAAAAAATCCCACTTACATTGAGTATCTGAACCCTTTACTTTCACACACTTTCTTAAAATTTTATTTGTGTCTTTTTGCCCTTTTTAGACATTTGCAAATGTTATGCTTGCAAAAGGGATCATGTACCTTTAATATGCATTTCAATTGAACTTAATATGAAACATCACAAGTGAAAATTGAAATTTGAAATCAAATATTTTGTTAGTGAGGGAGGTTAAAAAAGTCACGTGACTTCGTGGTATTAAGGAAGCCGTGTGTTTAGCCTTGATGCAAAGAGACCAACTACAGGGAGCCCAAACTTTTTTAATAAATTGTGTCTAGCGGTCATTGAACTTCCTAGACAAAGCATTAGCACATGTATTCTGTGAGCCTGGCATGTGTGCAGCCTTGTCATCATAAGCATTGCTTGATTGTTTACTTACTGTTTTCCAAAATATGTTTTACATTACTTGCAATTTAGCATTATTTTACCTTAGTGAATTTTCATATATTTTAGTCTGTACATGCAATACACCTTTATTTTAATAAATTTAATAAGTCATGAAATAAATGAATTTGCCAAATATTAGGCCTATATTTAAGTAACCTATATTTTATTTCGACATATTTCAAGTTATATAATAATATATTTTTTTTAAGTAACTTATATTTTATTACGATATATGTTACGTTATATGGTAATATGTTTTTTTATCATATTTAATACGTAGCAATATTGTAGCTAAACGAATTTCATAATTTTATGTTTTCATTTTACATGTACACAAATTGATCATATTTTCTATTTTCTTTGTTCATTGTGCACATTGGTAATTCTATTTCATTAATTTCTGTATATCATGTATATTTTCTTATTGTCAAGTATGTTTTACGGTTTTTGTTATTTTGCACAGCCCCTTTGTAAACCAGCCGAGTAGCTGAATAGGGCTTTTACCGTCAATAAATCAATCAATCAATCAATTGAATGACAGCTCATGAAGTTGAAACAAGTTTCTGTGCAGAATTGGCATGTAAATGAGACAAAAATACAGAAGAATATGAAACACGTATTAAAGATTACAAGTTTAATATAACAGAGCAACTCAAATTAAATGGGGTATTAGTTCAAAAGATAAATTAAACAAAAATAAAGTGAGTAATGTCTTTTGGAGAGATTCTACCAGGTATAGAGAGTTTTCCTTGATTCTGCCAGGTATATGGAGACTTTTCATTGATTGTATTCTGATAGTAGTTGTCGTTTAATAGTGGCTTTAAAGGAAGATAAAAGTGTATAAAATATGTCTTGTTTACAATTGAAGATAATTCTTTACAATAGTTTTTTTACAATTCAGAATTTTAAAGTGAACATATTGTTGTCTGTTCGACAAATAATTTTTGACCCAAGAAAGTGCAGTGCCCCTAAGCCATACGTTGTGATTTAGCATATCAATGCCTTAAAGCCGCTATGTCTGCACAATTGCATGTGTTATTCTGTCGTATAATTAAATTAATGCTAGGTCGGGTGAATGATTTTTTTTAAAGCCATATTGGTTGGGATTAAGCAAGTTATGTGTATTTCAGAATTGGTATAATCTAAACAATTTTTTCAAGAATTTTTGAGATACTGGAAGGATGACTATGGGTCTGTAGATTCTTGAGTACTTGAACTTTTGCAGTTTTTAATGGTTTTACTTGTTTTAATGTTTTACTTGATAGTTTCTTTGCAAGCATTTTCATAATGTTACACTATTTGAGAAACTTGTTTTATGGAGCGTTGATTACCCAATAAAGACTTTAATAATGATTTTTGTGTTCAGAAAGCTTGTTTTTTCCTCAAATTAACAGGATGATGCTGCTAATGTCAAGTTAGAATACTGTACTTATTACATTAACTTAATGTAAATGAGAGAAATAGATTTAAAAAAATAACAGGATGATACTGCTAATGTCACAGTAGAATACTGTACTTAATACATTAACTTAATGTAAATGAGAGAAATAGATAACAAAATAACAGGATGATACTGCTAATGTCACAGTAGAATACTGTACTTATTACATTAACTTAATGTAAATGAGAGAAATAGATACAAAATTAACAGGATGATACTGCTAAAGTCACAGTAGAAAAGCTGTACTTATAACATTAACTTAATGTAAATGAGAGAAATAGATACAAAATTAACAGGATGATACTGCTAAAGTCACAGTAGAAAAGCTGTACTTATTACATTAACTTAATGTAAATGAGAGAAATAACATTAATTTACTGTAGAGAAAAACTTACAGTACATAACTGTAAATACATTTAAATTACTGTGAATAAAATTACATTAATTAACTGTAAGAAGAACTTACAATAAATACTGTAACCTTATACATGAAAATTTCTTTACAGTAAGCTTACAGTATTTTAATGTCTTACAGCAAGTTACTGTTGAAAAACTTACAGGAAGTTACTGTAATGTCAAAGTTACAGTAATTTACTGTGCAACAAAGTTGCCAGTAATTTACTGTAATTTCTACAGTGAAATTTTTAACAGTGTAAGTATAATGGACATTGCTCAAATGGTGCAGTTCTAGCACGGTAGGCTATACCCAACCCCCTCAGAATGTTGGCTTTTTCGGCAAATGTATTATTGTTGTTGTTGTCTTGTCGGAGATCAGAACGAAATGAAGACGTTTTTGTTCACCTGTCGAGAGTTTTATGGAAACAAATCGAAGAATTATAAGAATACTAACAACAAGAATTTAAATGCTTTGAACTCTTCTAGCCAGAAGAAAAACCTAATCGGCTTAAAATCGAGGACAGTCGCTATTTTAGTCTAACGTATTATTTAGGTTTCCCTCTTCCAAGGTTGGAAGAGGGAAGCTTGGAATCCCTTGAAATTTAGATTTTCTTATTCATATGACTATTCAAACCCTTGGTCATTAAGATTTTACATGTTTAAATGTTCATATTAAAATAATGCTGTTTTGCAAATTCTTCCGAGATCGAATCGCAGTCGGGTCGTATAGTGTGCGGTGGGCTAAACGAGATGTCAAGGAGATGTCGTGGTAGAGTAGTTCGTTCACTTGACTCTCAATCCAAGGATTAAAGGTTCAAATCGCACACGGGTCTAAAGTCCTTTGGCAAGACTTTAATCTATATTTTGGACACTCTTCATGCAGGTGTTAATGGTACCTGCTATTTGCTGGGGGTAAACATAATTGTACCATCTGCAAGAACAGTTTTGATGCTGATGAGGCTTCTCCTGATGGGTAAACAAAATAATGATTATTATCATCATTATTATCAAATGAATTACGTTCACGTATCTGTTCTATTTATCTATTTGGCTATATAATTATTGACCGGACTCTGTTTTCCCTAATTCAGTGTCCGTCACCGGCGGATCATTCAAAGGTATTCTCCTGCAGGCTCGGTTGGCGGACGACACCCTGGTCGGCACGTTCAGCGACCCACCGCCTAACACCAAACTTATCCAATGCACCGGCCCTGGAGACAGCGTTACCCATACAAGCTCCGCCCCCAAAGAGGCTGGAACATCCTTTACCTGGACCGCTCCTGGTAGTAATGTCGGGAACGTTATTTTTACGTGAGTTCATTTATTTATTCATTCATACCTTCATTTATTTATTCATTCATACCTTCATTTATTTATTCATTCATACCTTTATTTATTTATTTATTTATTCTTTCATTCATTTATTAATTAATTAATTAATGTATTTATTTCTATTGTTTCAAGAAAAAGAGTCAATACACCACTTTTTACTGGCGGAATTAAATTAAACTAATATTATAGAGGCGGACAGAAAATTGGAGACTTCAATTTTGGACACACAAATTGCACTCAGTGGCCCGAATTCACAAAGCAAGGTTTGAGCTCAGACCGGGTTTGAGCTCAAACCTCCTTTTGTTTCGCCAAACCTCCTTTTGTTATTTACAAACCAGGTTTGTAAATAACAAAAGGAGGTTTGGCGCAACAAAAGGAGGTTTGACCTCAAACCTTGGTCTGAGCTCAAACCTTGCTTTGTGAATTCGGGCCATTATGTTTATTCAGTAGTATTTATCTATTTGCTTATGTATTCATTCATTCATTCATTTACTATTAAATATGTTTTTTTTTAAATCCATTTATCTTATATTCATTTATACATAGCCTATATTTATATATCTATTTATTTATATATTCAGTTATTCGCATATTAATCAAATCATTCATTCATTTCATTATTTTTCAAAATATTGTTTATTTTCTTTAATTTAATGATTTATTGGTCCATTTATTTACTCATTCATTCAACTATATATTTATTCAAGTCTTTCATCTTACAATATCGTTTTTGTTATATTTGCTTATGACGCATTCTGATCGGGAATCATAAAAGGGAAGTTGTGGGGGGAGAGAGGGGGAGGACAGGCTGGGCTTCTTAGTGTTGTTTTCAGTAGCGATGGGGATGAAGAAGTATTTTTATAATGGGCAGGTATTTGTGAAATCAAGTTTATTCGAGTGGCGAAAGTATTAAGTCAAAATATTTAACAAGCAAAACAAGTTAATTTTTAAAGATCATGTACAATTTGATCTTGGTATTTTTCTTTTTCTCTAGGCCTCTAATCAAGGGGAGTAGGTGCAGCTGCTCCACTTATTTTTTTTTATATAGATTTGGACGAAATAACTTTGTGATGTTACATAATATGAAATGAATGTAGGATAGGCCAACTCACTTTCATCTATGTAACCCCAAAACAAAAATAAGATCAAAAAATTCGAGTTAACTCAGACAGAGGGAAAGACAAATGTAGGGACATAATTAACCTATTCGTAAATAACGACAATGAATTGTCATCTCGTTGGGTACGGATTGAGATTTAAATATTTTTCGAATTTAGTAGATTTTAAATAAATGTTGACCTGCTTTTTGCACGTTACGTCTTTCCCTTAGGGCGACCTTTGTTCTAAAGTACGACGAGTTTTGGGTGAAAGTTACTTCTCAAGAGATAATGGCTTCTACGGGTAAGTTCTAGCTTATATTGTCCAAATTTTGTTTAGACTTAAGTTTTGCCATTCTAAAGATTATAATAACTTCATTTTCATTGATTTCGTTTCATCTGTATTGATCCATGATTATACATACACATTCTTTTTCCATTGGCATTGTTACAAGATACAATAAATTTACAATTACAATACCCATAAGCCTAGAACATGAAGACGAATCACACTAATGTTTCGCAATTTGTATATATTTGCCTACATGCATATGATTATTTACTTACATACACGGAATGCATTTTATGAATGCATTACCATTATTCCTTAGTGTTTTTAATATACATATTAGTTTCAGAATACTGAAATAATGATAACATTTGCCCCCGTATAGTATCATGACATCGTATTAAAGTACTTTGATGTATATCTACATGTACATACTTACGTACTGTAAAATTGAGAAATATCAGATTATGAGGTGAATATAGAAGATTGAATGCAGTCGTGTATAATGGTGCATTTTCAAGTAAACAAGCAGTCACCGACCCTTCCCATTATCACATTTTGCATTAAAACAAAATACAGACAACAGAAGGGTTCCGTCAAAAATGTAACAACAACTACTTTAGGTATTGATAGTTTAAAAATTTCCCAATATGAAGATGACACAACATTATTTGTGGAATCTGTTAATGATATACAATATATTATGAATGAAATTAACGATTTTGGAGACTATGCAGGTCCGAAAATAAATTGGAATAAGACAGAAGTTATGAAACTGAATACTGTAGATAATTTTGTTCATGATAATGCCATTATATATATATACTGATCAACCTGTAAAATATCCAAGAGTATATGTAGGCGAAAATAAGAAATTGTTACAAGATTTAAACTGGAATGTAAAAATAGATAAAATTCGAAATGTATTAAATATGTGGAAAATGAGAGATCTACTTTTTATGGCAGAATAATTGTTTTGAAAATGTTAGCGGCGTCACAAATTGTATATACCGCAACTGTTGTACCAGTACCAAAACATATTTCACAGATATTGAACAGACTATTATTTTGCTTCTTTTGGAACTCCAAAAAAGATAAAATTAAACGTAATGTAATTATAAGTGATATTGAAAATGGTGGATTGAATATGATTGATATTGCTAGTAAAATATCTTCACTTCGTTTGGCATGGATATCTCGTTTTTTTTAATGATAATGGCTCTTATTGAAAAAATATGTTTAGATACTGGTCCGACAAAATAGGGGGTTTGCCACTATGTTTACATTTCAACTGTAACATAAAGGATATGAATTTATAATGCACTAAACATAATTTGCCAGAATTCTATGTAGATCTTTTTTGTACTTGGTCAGAACTAAAATTCATCGATATGTTTAAAGTAAGAAATATTCCAAATTAAATTATTTGGAAAAATAGTAACATTACTTTTAAGAAAAAAATACTGTTTTATCAAGAATGGCAAGAGGTCGGTTTATTGAAAATTCATAATTTGATTACAAATGGTATTTGGAATGATTCTACAATACTAAATATAAAAGTGAAAGCACAACAGCTCTTATTTGATTTTAAATATACAAAATTAAAGAAAGCATTTCCACAGTGTTGGTTGGATAGATTAAGCTATGAATTTGAACAAGAATGTAATATTTCGAATATGATAGAAATAGAAACAGGGGATAAAGTGAATGTTTTTGTTATGAAAGTGAAAGATTACTATAGCTTGTTATTACGTAAAGAGTCAAAAGAACCAAATCTCATTTACTTTTGGAATTTATTTTTAGATTTGGATAATGAGTTTGTTTGGAAAGATGTATTTTTATTTCAATTAAAGCAAATTCGTAACAACAAAGTTAGACAATTCAATTTCAAGATGATCCATAGGTTTATTGCCTCAAAAGAAAACTTATATAAATGGCAAATTGTTAATAATAATTTATGCAACTCTTGTGGACAAGTTGACTCAACTTTTCATGTTATGTTATATTGCAAGGATGTGACTTTGTTTTGGAAAATAATATGTAATTTGATATTTAATCTATTCCAAATAGAAATACAAATAGACCAGAAGATAATAGTTGTAGGTAAGGATATTGGAAACAAGAAATATTCACTTCTGAATATTATTTTAAATTATGCGCAATATGCAATTTATAAATGTCACGTTAAGAAGATTGTTAATGATTCTGTTTACTACCCACATACTTTGTTTTTTTAATTCAAGTCGTTGCTAAGATCATTTTTAAGATATAAATGTGTTAACAAAGAAAATAATTCTAAGCTGGAAGAATAATTGAATGTACTTTAGCCTATGTTAGGTTTCACTCAATCATTGAGTTATTAATGTATAAATGTATTACTATTATGGAAATAAAAACCTCGCTTGAGGATAAGAGAAAAAAACAACAACAACAACTACTTGCGGTCATAGAATTCGTCAAAAGCGAGAGGATATTTTAAACTAAATTACTTTAGTCCTGTTCTTTTAGTCTTGGCAGTACAACACTCATGAATTGGTAGGTTGCATGCAGTTGATTACGATGTGCAAGTTATGTTTTGTTTCCACTTGTCACTACACCCGCGCTTCAGTACAACACAGATCAAATAACGTATCCACTCAGCTCAGCCTCTTCATTACACGATTTTTCAAATTCAACAATTTTAAAGGATAGTTAAAGGGATAGTTGAGTTCTGTTTTCAGACCTCAAATGCCTTCAAAGTGCATGGTTATTGCTCTTATTCTATCTATGACATCTATAGTGCCCTTTTAGAACCTAAAATTGCTATGAAGGTAATTTTAGACCCCAAGATGTGTGAAATTTAGCCAATACGATCATACTAATTCAGCTCCACTTTCAAAAAAACATGGTGATTGTTAATTAATTATTTCATTAAAAATAACAATACATGAGCCGGCTAATTGTGGTTAATATAAGCAACACAAAAATGCCATAAAAAAAACCAACATCGGCATTGGCTGAAATACGACGTAAAAGAAATTATTTCGTTTTTTTCAATTTTTTTCAAAATATTTAATATTTTGTGGTGGTACACAAGTATTAGAAATCGTTACATTTCAGCCATCTCTGAACCAATTTTGATCAAACAAAGATGATTTTGTCACTTATATATTATGTTCTTTCAAATTTGACACTCAGTTTTGCATTATCTCACAAAAAAATATTTTGTGTAGCGCCCTCTGCAACAGAACTCAACTATCCATTTAATTAAGCTCTTGTTTAAGACCGTGTATGCCTGCAGAGTGCATGTTTATTGCTCTTATTCTTATTTATGACATTTCTAGTGCCCTTGTAGGACCTAAAATTGCTATGAAGGTAATTTGAGACCCCAAAATGTACGAAATTTATATTAAAGGGACTTGGTAACATTGTCCAGATGTTGCAAAATATATGTATGCGGCCCGTTCTCCGGGGCAACGGGCAACTTTAAAAAAAAAACTATTGACCGGTAGGCGGGTATGGCTAAAATCACGACTCCAGTTTCGACCAATCAGATGACTAGATTTATTCAAGTTTCTAAAATAGGGATATATAATTTACTTTATGAAAGAGTGGAGATACAAATATTTGTTGCAAATTTAAAAGGAAAAGCTTATTCATTTAGACTTATAGAAATCTCTTGACTGTTATTTGTGAATTTTTTAAATACTTTTCCTAGCTGTTCGTGTAACGCTGGATACAAACTAAGCACTGCTGATGGCTTCACATGCAATGGTAAGGATGTAATGTCAAATTAGTGTCACCTTTTAGTGACACCTTAAGGGGGGGGCAGTCTAAAAAAATATTCTCAATTTTTGTTTTTCAATTGCAGTTTTCATGATATTTCTAGTATTTGATTGTATTTTTGGGCAAAGGAAATATCAGGTAAGCCAATAATCAGACCGGAAGTGCATAGTTTTGGTCCATTTTTTTTAAGCAGTCAAAATTGACCACTTTTGAGTGTTGCCATGGACCTCTGGATGTAACGGACTGGGTACCGGGTTGTCCGTCCGTTCGTCCTAATTACGTCCCGTTCTCGTGATCACGTTAGCTCAAGAACCAATTTATGGATCCCCTCCAAATTTGTGTCATGTATGTATTTTGCAGAGCCGATGAACTGATTAGATTTCAGGGTCATGAGGTCCATTGTCAAAGGTCATGGGGCTCATTATCTATGCAAAAATAGTTTGTGAACGCACTATAGAACCGATGGATGGATTACTATCAAACTCAGGACACTTATGTATCTTGCAGATCCAAATGAACTGATTGGATTTTAGGGTCTTGAGGTCCTGTGTATTTTTTTCAGTGAGCCTTACACATCTCTAGAACCCATTGACGGATTGCCATCAAACTTTGTACACATAAATATATGTACCTTGATGTACCTTTTTTTTGCAATGTTCATCGTTAATGAACAGAAATGTATGCCTAAAATGTAACAAAAAAGAAAGAAAATTATCTTGCATTATTAATAGCAAATATTGTATGTTCACTGTTTGAAGACGGCTAGAAGCTGTCGGGAAAACAGGCACTTCGATGATAGTCTATGGCATATGGGCCATTTATTAAAAATAATTCTTTTTCAGCAAAAAAGAAGAAGATTTGAATTGAACATAATTCAACCAAAGGCTGATTCATTTCTCTCATTTTTTGTCTTCCTTGTAGGAGCACCATGGGTTACCGTCAATTCAGCATTGATCATCAGTCTACTCTGTATGGTCTTTGTCACTACCAAGCAGTAATTCCAGTCTAATGTTTTGCCCGTAGAAACTACACGTACTTGGCATCCAGTTGCGTAGCGTGGGTGCTACTAGATTGATAACAACTTCGGATTATCAAGGTTATATTACTGATTGTAAGGGTAATGGTTATTGTAATGGTATTGGTAATGTTAATGGTATTGGTCTTATTGACAATTCTTTTGCAGCCAGATGGCTGAATTGCAGAATTTTGTACATTGCGTAAAAACATAAATATTATACAAACATGATTAGGATGAGGATGGAGGAAGGGGTCGATTCACCTTTTTTAACGTCCCCCTCTTTGTCTGTATATTTGCCTCTCTCCCTTTCCCATTTTATTCCTTTTTATTCGTCAAAAAAAGAAATATCTGTTTAATTTAGCTTATAATTGATTACCATAACCTTTCATGTCTGTACCTTTCCCATCGCACTTTGTATAAATGTATCATGTATGTATTTCATCTTTTGCACAAGCTGCGCCTTGAGCATTTGACTATCAAGTGGATTTGGCGCCTTATAAATCATATATTTATTATTATTATTATTATTCGATTGTTTGTGTATATGTGTGTAGGCAGGGGGGGAGCGCACGAGACCTAGCTACGTCACATCTGCCTATAGGGCCATCATATTGCGCTCTATTGGTAAAAACACCCCAAACAACCAAAATCAACGTTGCTTCATTAACATATATTTAGATAATGCTTATACCATTGGGATAAATTATGATTTTTGTGTGTACTTTTTTGCAATTCAGGAGATAAATCTTAAAGGTGTAATACAAAGTTTTGGAAAATTTTGAAAAATCGGGTGGATAGTGATTCTTACAATTTTGATACATTTTGATTCACCTGTGAATGTATTATAAGCACTAAAAATTTAGCTCATAAAACACTTCAGCTTTCGAGAAAAATCGAAAATAAAATTTGATAAATTTCAAATATCGCCTACGGCCGTTCAATGGTAGCTGTGACCATGAAATCTCAGAATATGTAGATGTGATATATAATTTCCAAATGGGAATAGCTTTTCGGTCGATTTTAGTCCAAAAACATCGTTTTATAGCTTAATTAATATCTTGACCTTGAGAGGGAGCTATACAACATAAAGAGTTTATTATTTACAATTTCATAACTTTAGACTCGATTTCAACCGCGACAACAATCACTGAATATTGTAGGATCGCATATGGTTCCAATATGTTCATTTTAACCAAATTCATGACCCCATACCAAAACTTTGTATTACCTTTAACAAAGCACTATACGAAATATTTTTTTTCTCGAATCTGTTTTTTTATGTACTTGTTTTGCTAATACAGTAGTACGGTCTTATATGTTGATGGCTCTTAAATAAATTGCCTAGCCCATATCATTTTGTTAGAGTTTGTTTCTTTAATTTATTGTGTGATTGTTCAAAGCTTAATGATTTGCTATGGCTGTTTAACGATGCCGGCGAAATATTTAATCATACATTTTCAAGTTTATAAGTTTGAGAGGGAATTTTTCAGTTCTGAATACAAAACAAAATCAGTATACATTAAGAAATATGAACTCATTTTAAACAGAACTGGCAACGGTTCCGAGATAAGCAAAGCTTGATGCTTTATGAGCCCTGACAATTAAGTACATGTACAAGCAAATTACATAAATTAGGGTGAACCTGATGATGCAAAGAGAGAGAGAGAGAGAGAGAGAGAGAGGGAAAGAGAGCGAAATGGGGAGGGGGTGAAGTGAACAGGGGAGAGCAACCTGAAACAAGACAATACGACTCCTTCTCCTTTAGCGCATTTCATCCAATCACCGGTGTACCACCACCCCATTCCCACCCACCACCTTGACACAAGCCCCTTCCCAAAGAACGGACATACACTAATATACAGGGTGGCCCATAAAAAAGGGCCTACCACAAATCCAATAATGTGGGGCAACTTTCATTGGTACCAGGAGAAGTGGAATCTTTTTATAAGAAAAATGATACCACATTTGCCAAAATTGGTTGACTAATGTCTAGTTGCACTGCGTCCTACTGACAAAGTTTGGTGCAAAGGGTAGTTTGGGTGAAATCGACCTGACTTTGAGATCTGTCGAGGGGTCTCTGGAGGCTAGACCCGACAGCTATAGTCAGGCAGACCAAATGTTAGTAAATTAATTATGTGGGTTAGGTGACTTCGAGGGGTGAAATATTATAGGTAAAATGTGGTGAGTATTTTGGGAGAGGCTCTTAGCCTAACCCATTTACACCTATTCATTAACGTAAAATCAACGTAAAATGTACAAAGCACATAATATAAACTGCACGAGTTAAAAAGGAACAATGACTCGAATATTAAAGGCCCACTGCACTACTTGTAGCTACTTGCGCCCTCTATATCCAAACAATGCCTAATCGGTGACCATTGGTCCCCCATAATCCTCTTTTTCTTATGTTAACTGAGAGCTGAGTTGATGAGATAACCACCTGTCCAGTGACCTTGCAGCGCGGTCTAATCCCTCCTGTAAACAATGGCAGATAAGCTTTAAAACGTTTTTTTACATGTTATTTTCCCTACACTGTGAAAACTAAAATATTAAATCACTATTTAAAAGGGCCGAGGAGTGACCACTTTTTCAAAAAGGTAGTTTAACACTTTGAACATGCTGGATCTCACTCTATAAAGATTGGATCTGGCATTTTTAAACTGTTAAAATCATTAATTTTGTGCATGCACTCCTCTGCCCTTTTAAATGGTGACTTAACAATTTAGTGTTTAGAGTGTATGTTAAGCCTTGGTCACAAATACCATTACGAACTCCTATTAACTCCTTACGAAGGATTTTCAGACCATTTCGTAAGATCTTTTCCCCTTCCATATTTGTTTTGCCCCCTGGACCAGTCACTGGTTAGGTTTCGGGTGAGGTGTAAGGATAGGGTAAATATAATGAGAATTTAGAAAGTGTCAGAAATTGAGACAGCGAAGCGATTGGCACCGGGACCATGTATATATTGAACCATGACCAGAATTCGTCATTCCGATTGTTATTGCCATCGCTCCCATCATTATTACCCATCATCACCATTTACAGATTCATCACCACCACTGTCACCACCACCACCACCATCACCACCACCATCGCCACCACCACAATCATAATCATCATCATTATTCATTATCATTGTCATAATTGTTATTCTCTGTTTTGAGTACTTCAGAGATCAAAGCTAAAGTCTAAAAGAAATGTCATTTCTTATCATCACCACCACTACCGCAATCATAATCATCATCATTATTCATTATTATCATCTTTACTTGTTATTCTCTGTTTTTAAGGACTACGGAATTCACAGCTAAAGTCTAAAAGACATGTTATGATTTATCATCGCCACCACCACCATCACCACCACCACCACCACCACCACCAACGCCGCCACAACCACCACCACCACCACCACCACCACCACCACCACCACCACCACCACTATCATCACAACCATCATCATTATTCATCATTATCATTGTCATCTTTATTTGTCATTCTATGTTCTTAGGACTACGGAGCTCAAAGCTAAAGTCTAAAAGAAATGTCATTTCTTATCACCACCACCGCCACCACTACCACAATCATAATCATTATCATATTCATTATTATCATCTTTATTTGTTATTCTCTGTTTTTAGGACTAAGGAATTCACAGCTAAAGTCTTAAAGACATGTCATTATTTATCATCATCGCCACCACCACCACCACCACCACCACCACTATCATCACAACCCTCATCATTATTCATCATTATCATTGTCATCTTAATTTGTTATTCTCTGTTCTTAGGACTACGGAGCTAAAAAAAAATGGAGAGAAATTCAGATGAGCATTCAAGATGACTTGCGACATTATGGTGTCTTTTAATCCTATATTGAAGACATTAGAGTGAAAATACCGTGATGCAATGTAACAATAAACTATATAGAATGTTTCACATTAAACAAAATACACTAAACTTCGTCGGAATGTGCCCCGGATGAGCATTTGCAATGAGAAAAGGGATACAGAGAGAGAGAGAGAGAGAGAATGAGAGAGTCAATCTTAAAGAAATTGGGTATCTTTGTCTCAGACTATAAACGAAATCCTGGATTTAGCTCATGCTGCAGTCATTTTTATAAACCTTTAGGTCAGTCAGGAATCCCTTGACGTTTACAAGCTGATCGCCAGTCTGATTATCAAGATATTTAGAATTGGAATTCGAAATTTCAAAAACCGTTTTCCCAACGGTTTTTATTACACTACAGTCTACTGGGGGAAAATGAGTATGGTAAAACCGGTCACTCAAATTTGTTTACTTTCTTGAAGCACTTCATGGTCTATTTGAAGCGCATTTTTGTGTAGGGCTTCAATAATACACCATATCACAGACGCTGATAACACGTAGGGTAATGCATCTCAGATTTGGTATTGCTAAGCAATGCCTTTCAGGATTAAGCTTGGAAAAAACAATTCAAGACAAGAAGGGTAGAATAGCTAGAATATGTTTTCATTACTTCCATAACAACAGTGAGCCACGATTCATGTGAATGAATAATAAAATACAATACAAAAAATATATATTTTGCTAAAGAGATTATCTTTTCAACATTAACATTGAATGTTTAATCTAACTAGTCGATAGTTAACAAAGTATTTGTCAAACTTAGATATTTGTTTTGCCTTTTTACATTTTAAACTCTGCATTTACTATCAAATACGATCGCAAAGTCTTTCAATAGCTTATCGCATACCATGTAGAAATCATAGTGCAATACGTCACTGTCATGTTCGCACATTTAATAAGGTGATGGAGAAGGCAAATGAAAGTGCCAGATTAATGTTTCAAAAGTATTTAACTGCGTGTGCTAGGGCCTACATTGATTTTTTAAAATAGACTTTTACATATATCATTATTCATGAATGTGTTCCTATATTTACATCACGCGTTGCATGTCATATCCAACTTCGTATATCCGTCCCACATCCACGCTTCTCGAAGTAGAGGTGCTGTGGTCTAGTGGATAAGTCGTTGGGTTGTGGATCACAGGGTCCGCAGTTCGAGTCCCGCCACGGCACTAATGTCCTTTGGCAAGATATTAATCTACATTTGTCTCCATCCAGGTGTTAAATGGGTACCGGTAGGAAGGAATTCCTTGAATGCTGTGAGCGCCGAAATCGGCTGCCTAGCAGAGCCGGGGTAATAGTTGGAGCGCCTTGAGCACCATGCGTGGTGGATATGTGCGCTATATAAATATCCAATATCATTATAATATTACCCCCCCCCCCCACACACACACACACACACACCGATTAACACTATCTAAACATGCCCACTGAAACTTACTAACTGTTATGACCAGAACATTATACAATCAATATGTTCATGCATCTTATACTTCAAGCGATCTGCCGTATGATTATATTGACAACATATGCCCGTTTCATACACACGGGGCATCAATAATTGAATTATTCGTTTAAATTATAGGTGAAAGTCATTTTATAGAGTAATCACCACCATAGCATTGAGCATGACGCAAAGCATCGATAATTCCATAGATACAGCTTGGGAGCGCCTTGGTAACCTTGGTATGGACTCATCATTCACTGTCTCCTGTCGAGCCTCTGGATGATCACCAGGCAAATCAGATGGGCCTTCGAACGTTTCCGGGCTAAATTGGATATAGGACGAAAGGCTTTCAGTAACAGTCATCGCTAGTCTGGAGATGACATCGCTGCTGGTGGTGTCATTGACGATTGGGTTGAGCCCAACATGGAGCTGGACAATCAGGATTTCTGATCCTTCTTGGTTTGTTGCATTACACTGGTAGTTGCCAGAATCCTCAGTTGTCATTTGTTCGATCATGAGTCGGCCATCTGTAGAAACACGGATATGTTTGTCGCTGTGTATCTCAGTTACGTTCTCCCAAGTCACGGTGATGCCATTTCGATCTCGCAACGGGCACTCCAGGCGAATTGGATCCCCTACAACGCCAAAGACGACCGCTTTTGACGGGTTGACTTCCGGTTTACACTGGAATTGCTCTAGTGGCACATCTGTAACATATTCTCCTGAAAGTCTCGGCGGATACTGGCACGTAACATCACCCTCTGGAACATCATGACCGGACAACTGCTGACTCTGTTTTAGATGTGCCCTGTATTTTACTAGAGAGCAGTCGCATAGAATAGGGTTCCCCGTCAAGTTAATTCTAACATTTGCCTTTAGGTTTTCTGTTGTCTTCAACACTATGCCGTCCAACTTGTTGTTGGTGAGATCGATCGTTTCCAAATTATGC
Source organism: Strongylocentrotus purpuratus (assembly GCF_000002235.5). Taxonomy (NCBI): domain Eukaryota; kingdom Metazoa; phylum Echinodermata; class Echinoidea; order Camarodonta; family Strongylocentrotidae; genus Strongylocentrotus; species Strongylocentrotus purpuratus. Next base: position 24,195,229 of record NW_022145596.1, read on the forward strand.
AGACTGTCAAACAGGTTATGTTGGGCCTGCTGCAGTTTATTACTGCTTACGTTTAAATGCTTCAGACGTGGAAAGGTTTGAATGAAATCTCTGTCCAGTTCCTCGATGTTGTTCACACTTACATCCAGAAACTTGAGATCTTCTGTTCCACTCAAGTCTCGGTAGTAATCATCGGATAAATTGTTGTGAGAGACGTCGAGCTCAACGACTATGCTATTGTTGAAACTGGGTATTCTTGTCAAATTGTTGTTTCTCAATTCAAGTCTCTTAATGACCTTTCTTTTCGGATAAGTCAAGCTAATGATGTCCATGTCCTTCAGGCATGTCACGTTATTCAGCGATACGACTAGATCACTTTTGTAACCGACATTTCGGAAGAGCCCGGCCGTGAGGCTTTGTAAATCTGTATGTGAGAGGTCAAGGGTCCTTAGACCAAAGCTGCGAAGAAAAGTTGTTTCGTTTATAAGTCGAAGAGGGTTGTGAGCCAAGTTGATCCTGCGCAGACTATAACCGCAACTTTGGAAAGTCATAGAGTCAATTTTGGATATGCGATTCCCCTCGAGGTGTACCCCATTGATTGATTTAAACTCGTGGCTGCTATCTGTATTAGTATCAAAGGCAAGGGAAAAATCAGTGAGCATATTGTAAGAAACGTAGAGCTCTCCCAGGGCCCTAAGGTAATCAAACGTGCCGATAATGACTTCCTCGATCATGTTGTATGATAAGTCAAGAACTGTAAGCGCAGAACATGAAGTGAATGCATCTTTTGGAATATGCCAAATTCGGTTATGGCGCAGGTAGAGTTCACGGAGATTCGGAAGGTAATTCACAAAAGAGACGTTGGTGATGAGATTATCTGTAAGGATCATGGACTTCAGTCTTGTCATCGATCTGCCGTCGATGTCTATTCCATGTATTCGGTTCTGAGAGAGATCGAAGTAATCAAGAGACACGAACTGCCATTCAGTTGTAATCTCGGACAATTCGCCAGAGCGAAGTTCGAGCCTTTTGAGGTTGTGCGCCGATCTAAAGATACGCGGAGACACTTCTGCCACATTGGGTACTGACAGTTCCCTCAAACTAATAAGAGCTGTAAGAGCGTTATCTGCAATCGTCACGGAGGCGTTGTAATTTTTTATTGAAATATGGGTAGTTGGGAAGAAGTGACTATTCGGGGGAATATACGTGATTCGGGTTCCATTCAACGACAGGCGACGCAGGGAATACAAATTCCGCAATTTGTTCCAATCAAACACTCGAATAGGATTGGAATCTAAATAGAGCTGAAAGGGCCAATATACTACCGGGAAATTTGGAAATTCCTCGAGAAGATTTTCACTCAAGTCGAGTATTGACAATTTTGTACAACCCTGCAGGCTCTGTCCAGATATTTCCATGATCATATTTCCAGATGCATTGAGATAGACCAACGATGGCATATTCTTAAATTCTTGTAGGTCCGATAGTTTGTTAGATCCTACATCGATGTCTTCAAGACTTGCAGAACGAGTGAAAGCACCTTCTTCAATATCATCTATCATGTTGTTCTGGAGATACAGTGAAACAAGACGAGGGTTGTTACTAAGAGCTCCAAACTCGGCCAATCTATTGCCTTCTAAGGACAAGAAGGAAAGAAGTGGGCTGTTTTGAAGGGCATTGCCATCAAAATATTCAATCGCATTTTTTGCCATGCAGAGCGATTCCAGGAGGGGAAAATCTGGCATCTTGCTGAGATTTTTCATTCTGTTATGGCTGAGATTTAAGTTAACTAATGTCGCTGAAGGGTGTATGCTGTCAAAACTTTCGATCAAATTGCCGCTGGCGTTTAAATTCTTGAGAAAGGGAAGCCCCGAGACATTGCTAAGATCTCTGATCCGATTGTTAGACAGGTCTATGGATTTCAACACAGGAAGTTCCTGCCACATGGTTCCGTCGATATCTACTATCTGGTTGTAAGCCAGGAACAGTGAGTGCAGACTTTGGGAGGCAATATTCCGAAGATGGACAATGGAGTTTCGCGACAGGTCCAGAATGTCTAGCATTCTTAGATTTTTGAACGATTCTTCATGGAAGTCCTGCAGGTTGTTCCGGCTCAGATTCAGCACCCGCAATTTATCATGACTAAAACGGAATGTAGTGATGAAGTTGCCATCAAGCTCAAGTACATCAAGTTGTGGCAAATCAAGCAGGGAGCTTGTTGTAAAGTTCCTCAAGAGGTTGTCACTAAGTGTTAGTTCAGTCAGTGCCCGAAGCCCGTTTAAATCCGATGTACCTTTGAGCTTGATGTTGGCCAGTACAAGAAAAACAAGATTTGGCAATGAACTCAAGACCCCATCTTCGATACTGGAGATAGGATTATCTACGACGGAGATCATGCCTAAGTTGGTGGCATTGCGGAAAGATCTGAGAGAGAGCGCCGTGGCCCTTGTCTGGAAAGCATAGAACGCCACCACTTTCTGCCGCATTGTTGGAAATTCCTCGACAAGCTCTTGTTGACATCTGACAATGACTGTCGGATTCACCATACGTAATGATTGGCATATACATTCCGTTTCTTTGGGGCATTGTTCTACAGTACCACCGCTAACCGTAACGATGAGAAGGATGATGAACAGATTGGGCAGTAGGGTACATTGTCGTTTTGTGGCGATCTGCTGCCTGGCCATGTTGGTGTTTATAATTTGAAAAAGCCCTGAAATATGAGAACAAATAAAAAATTAAAAGACGGTGTGAAATGTAACCATTTAAATGACAATAGAAGTTTTGAGAGGTTGCTTGTTTTCATCTTTGGTTATTATAAACAAGTATTAACCTTATAAATTTTGTTTCAGTTACTTTAAAAACTCATATCGTTTAGGAGGCAAGAGCATTAAAAAGCCGAAGATTTTTAAGGGTGGTTCGGATGATAATAGCCCTAGTGGGAATAAGTTTTAGTTCAGATTTGGTAGTTCGGGGGCCAGACAATCCTGATAGCCTGCATTCAGGAAGAAGATTAAATCAATCATTATTATCATTATTTCCGTATAATGTACTTACCTTGTTAGGCGCCTTGAACATCTCTTGGGGTGGATATGTGCGCATTATAAATGTTGTTATTATTATTATTATTATTATTATTATTATTATTACATTAAAATGAATGTGTTTGTTTCATATCATAAATTAGACTTGGGTACAAACAGGTTTTTATTCACAACACACCACTGGAAAGACCGTTATTATGGTTACTTTATGTGGCTGGTAATTAATTGGAATTATAAGTTTTCATGGGGTATCCTATAGCTGTAAAGATATTTTCTTTACCTGTTTTCGTTCACTCCACAATTCCCATCTCTTCCTGGGTCCTTCGTTTCTACGGGGGAGCACGGGGTACGTAACCCTTCACTGAAACGGTAAGGCAAACAAACATCAAAAGAAAAGAGGGCGAGACAAGCTAAGAGAGAAATTGAAAAAGAAGGCGGGTAAACTAACGAGAAAGAAGACGCCCTGTCCTTCTCACGCATCCCCCCGCCTACTCAACAGTCTTGTCAATTTTACCCTCTCATTATTCCAGGTTCGTTTTTCCGAATATAAAATAGGATTCTTAATTCTGAAAGTTCATAGTTATTAAGAACATGACATAAAACCCAGGGATTAAGAACCTTCGGAATTAGAAACCTTCGGAAAAACAAACGTTCGGAACGTTTGAGAAACGCTGCCTCCCCAATTTTCCTTATAATTAATAATAATAACGTTTTATTTACCCAGGGTAAATAAAAACTGCTCTTCCAGCATAACATAATATGTTATTACTTCCCTTCTCCAATATGCTGAGCGCCTGGCTAGTAGGCAGAAGGTCCCATTGTTATAAGTATTTGGTATGACTCGGCCGGGGTTCGAACTCACGACCTCCCGTTCATGAGGCGGGCGCTCTAACCACTGAGCCACCAAGCCACCATTAGTAAAATATCTCGGGATAGTATAGGACCAAAACAATCAAAAATAACTCACGACATCTAATAGTAATAATCCTATTTCCAGACGACAAATTTCAGCACAACAATATAGAGAGAGTAGGAAGTCGATGGTCTGTGTATGTGGCAAAATATAACTGGAGGTGTTTGCGTGGTATAGTAGTTCACTCTCAATCAAAAGGTCGAGGGTTCGAATCCCAGCCCGGCACCTACTGTCCTTTGACAAGATATTAATCCACAATTGCCACTTGCCACCCAAGTACATCAGGCAACAATAATTGCAGGCCCTTGCAAAGAACAGCACTGATGCAGACGAGGCTTCCCTAGGCAAAAGTTTTTTATCATTATCGTTGTTATCATTATTATTATTATTATAATTTTTTTCAAAATATTAATTATTATAATTATCATGATCATTATCGTTTTACTCCACCATGAGTGTGGAGCCGTATTACTTTCAGATTAAGATTAACTTATTAATATCATTTTTTATTATTATTATCATTATTATCTTAACAATGTAAAGTTGTTGGCATTCATTATGCAGCGAAAAAAAAGGGAGGAAAGAATTTGTGTTTTATATCTTGAACGTCTTTATTATATATCAGTATTTTGTTGATTAACATACGAATCATATAACATAGAAATAAACATAAAAAACTACATATACACTATATATATATATATGTCAACAACGGATTAACAATGTAAAAACGACTAATTGAATTTTGCCATGCATAATCATTTTTTCAGGTTTTCTGGGTAGATAGGATTTCTTCTAAACACATTTCAAATAAATGTTATTAAGCTTTTTGTAAAGTCAAACGCATTGCTTTTTAATTATCCAGATTTAGATTTAGATTCAGATTGTCTATTGCCCTCTTTCAAATAAACATAAAAGCAAACAAGTGCATAAATATATACATTAATAGTGGTAAAGTTTTGGGTGAAAATTACTTTTTTTATGAGTCTGAGTAAAGAGTAAACCCGATAGTAAATCAATAATTTAATTGCGATATTCTATTATATCCCTAGTTGGCCACCCACAATTCAAATTTGCATCTTCTTTATAATCTTTATATATCAAGTTGAATTCCAACTACCACATACATCTGTGAATCTTGATGTGCATCCCCTCTTTCCTTTTACCCTTTTACCAAAATTTTGTTCCTCCATATTTGTATTGTTATGTATCCTTAGAGAGTAGTCATGCTATCAAGCTTTGCCTACTTTGTCAACCCTCCTGTTTGATGTTTTTGATTATTTACAGCCAGCCTTACTTTATTCTACATATATTCTTTTGCCATGTGTAAATTTGCAATGTTTGTTTGTTATGTATTTGTAAAAATGCAAAAGAAAAAGAAAATCAAACATAAATAAATAAATCAAGTTAAATCAAATCAAATCAAATATGAAATTCATCTTCAACCATATCGTTTAATCATTCTTCAGTGTAGATTGATATGTGGGAGTTTTCTCTGGTCTTTTGTAGCATCCTCTTTGTCCCTGTGTAGATTGTGTTCACCCAACCGTAATTCAGTTATGTATTCTGTCATTTCATATTGACATCATTAACACAAACATTCTCCTTGCTTGACTGTTTTACCTTCAGTGTTAAGGCATTGTTTATCTGAAAGTACCGTCTGTTTTCGAAGTTAATATTCAACACGACAGAAAGACTTTCAAGAAATCATCTAAAGTGGTATTTCAATACCCTGCTGTATTGCCTTTAGAAATCATGTTCTGACTATGTCATTGTTCATATATTTCGAAAGGACTGTATGTCCTTACCATTTTTTTGTATCCGCCCTTGTGAATTTCCCACAATTGACAATCGTTGTCTTGAAATAGGAGAGTGAAAAGGGAGCCTAGAAACTTTGTTTTAAAAGGTAGATTATTTAAAACTATGAATTAATATCTCGAAATCTAACGGATGCGCCAAATTGTATTCCTTAGTAACCTCGAAGCCAAAAGATTAATTATGGCAACATAGGATTAGTGATTAAGCTAAAAGAAAATATAAATAACGGTTTTAAAAAAACCGACTCTTGTAAGAAATTAATTTTTTTAATTGTTTTCTTTCTCTTGTCCTGTAAGAATTGCTCATTTTGTGATTGTTTTTTTTTTGGTATTCTCTTGATTTATCTCAACATTGATCTCAATGATGGATCTCCTTCTTTGGAAGAATGAACAATTACTTCGTTGAATCACGTACAGCATCTCTTTTTCTTCAGAAGGACGACGATGAAATAACCACACAAACAAAAATAATACTGAAAACAAAACACGTTTCAAATTTCAACACGACTCTATACGAAGCCAAACGACAAGAGGAATGTATTTTTTAACTGCATGGCAGAATTCTAGAAGAGCGTCTTGTAAAACCAGAAAAAAGGGTCACGATAGGATTAAGAATTTTGGTAGGAGGGTCAGAGACTCTACTGGAAAATACTTATACTATATTATATTACCATTCCACAGTTTTCCCTTTCAAGTATATTATATATATTTAAACAGCAAAATATTACAAAGATATTTTTTACAATTTTCTCATATAAATTAGTAACGAAATATCAAGAATATCGAATGAATTATAGGGTGTGGTACTTACCGATGGTCTGATACAAAAGGATTTACTTTCCTTCTAAAAGAATATCAGTTCTGTTCCAAAGGCTTACATCTCATTACCAATTGATGAATCAGCTATGCAGCTCCGTTTAGTTCTCCTTAACAGCGAAAAAGACTAATCAGTGGCCAATGCTAGCAAACAAGGGTATATATAGGTGTATTATAAGATGATGAGGAGGATTCTAATCAAATGATTGGTTGAGAGCGTACACGTGCATGACCAGCCATTTATTTTGCCTAACACGTGATTTGACTAATAACCGGTCATTAGTAAAATCATGTAATAAAACTTTTTTTTTTTAAACAAATAAAACATCATCTTATAAAAACAAATAATCCACATCATTTTCTTAGGGCATCGGAAAAATCAATTAATCAATGCCCTCACTGCTTTGTATTATTTACGCCATGTCCGTGGATAGTGAAAAAATCCAACAATGACATAGCGTGAGTCCAGCCATGTAGGGAGGGGGGGGGGGAACAATGACTTAAAAGGACTAGTTAGATGAGAGAACACTGTCATCGAATCTTTATCTTTCATTCTATGTCGCTCTGACATCCCATTTTCTTCATCTTTCTCTTGCATCTTCATCCTATTCATCTTCTTATTCTTCTTTGTCTTCGTCTTTGTCTATTCTTCTTCTTCTTCTTCTCCTTATCATCCTTTCTGTCTTCTTCTTCTTTTCTTCTTCTTCTTTTACTTCTCTTCCTCCTCTTTCTCTTTTACTTCTTCTTCTTCTCTTTCTCTTTCTGCTCCTTTCTCTTCTTCTCCTTTTTGTCATCCACTCCTCCTCATCCTTCCTTTCTTATTATTCTCACCTTTCTCCTCCTAATACTGCTCCTTGCCTTATTTTTTTGTCCATCTGATTGGCCGATGGGGAGGAGCCCACGAGTTCAAATAATGTTCCCACCCCCCAGTTAAGGATTAAAAGTGTTTGTTTGTTTTTTAACCAAAAGAAAATGAAAAATAATTAAACCTGAATTGAATCACATACAAATTATATTCAAATTATATCTCCTGACGACGGATAGTCAACCTGTTCGCTATTGTTCTCCTGAGAACTATATGCTAAGAAAGATAACAAACAGTCCTTTTCAGGACTACACTCCTCCAAGAAAGATTACCGAGTCAGAGTCCTTTTCAGGACTCCTCAAACCTCTCTCTCTCTCTCACACATGGTGCAACCGCAAACCTACTGTATAAATTATATTCCATTCAAAGAAATGGAGAGTAAACATGGGGGGGGGGGGGAGATGAAGGGGGAGCAGTTGCCCCCCAAATGAAATTCATACATGGTTCATTTCGAATTCGATATCAATGATTTACAAATGTTGCTGAAATTACATGATTTTTCGTGATTTTTTTTTGTAAATTGTACTTTTTTATGCGTTCGTTGGAAGATTACGAATTCCCGAAAGAAAGATTGAGTGACCTTGTTGTTTCTCTATCAAATATACTCATCTGATCGTAATTAAATACATGAAACCCCCGAGCTTACGAGGGCTCCGCCCCCTGGACCCCACCAAGGGCCCTAAGGCGGGTCCCTGGATGCTCATCTGACCGTAATTAAATGCCTAAACCCCCTGAGCTTTGGGGCTCAGCCCCTTGGACCCCCGCCAATTAGTGACCTGCCAGTGTCACAAATATGGTATCATAATATGCTCATCTGACTGGAATTAAATGCCTAAAACCCATGAGCTTCATGGGGCTCAGCCCCCTGGACCTAACGCCAATAATTAGTGACCTGCCAGTGTCGCAAATAAGGTATATGAATATGCTTATCTGACCGTAATTCAACGCCTAAAACCCCTATGCTTCCGGGGGCTCTACCCCTTGACCCCCGCTGGGGCAAGGCCCCTGGACCCCACACCAATGTACGCTCCACTCGCTTCGTTACCTGATCGTTAATATTCCGCTTTGAAAAACGTTCCGCGGGGCCTGCATGAAACATGTAAGAGTGGTGGCGATGCAGATTTTCTTCTGCCCCCAATCCTCTTTGCCCCTGAAAGATGAGCCCCTTGGAATGTTAACCCCCCCTCCCCAATCCCAAACTGTTTCCGACGCGCCTTGGCAGTGATATCGAGTAACGAGAAGGATGAAAGTCGTGTGCAAAATGATTAGTCCCTTAGATAAGTCGGTGAAGCTGTACAACTAAAGACAGGGGATCATAATTATTACTACTTCACTTGAAATGAAATATAGTGGAAAATATTATAATTAAAAACGCTACATGGAATAAACAGGAAGCATGGTTTGAACTTTACAAACGCAATGGAAGTGAGCGTTTCATTGTCTTGCATGGCTATATATACACTGTTGGTCATAATGGTGGAATAAATATTTTTACCCCAGTTTAGGGAAGGATTTTAAAAAAATTATTTATTTCTAATAGATCTAGATAATGGCATACATTCTCAGATTTTATTGAATATTAATTTGCGAGTGTTTGTTTTGCGTGACTGTTTAATCATTATGTGTGCTACTATGCTAATCAGCTAAGGGACCCCAACAGGAAAAATTCCTCTGTGTGGCCATGCCTTGAACCATAATGCGTGGCCCTGCAGAGAATTTTTTCCTGTTGGGGGCCGGGGGGAAATTCAATGAATTTTTGACAATTTATTGCATTTTCTTCGTTTTGGGGGATTTGTGGAAGGGGCCGCGTACCCTAGCAAACACTGCGTACAGTCATGATTCAGGGGCTAAGCAATGGCCTCGTTACTGTGAGGCCCCAGGATAAAAATCGTGTCGATCAGCTATATATTAGTGCCCTTTTGTGAGGCATTAATCCTCATTACTGTCAATTATGACTTAAGGACGTAGGTCCCTTAGCTGATTAGCATAGTAGCACACATATGATTTAACAGTCACGCAAAACAAACACTCGCAAATTAATATTCAATAAAATCTGAGAATGTATGCCATTATCTAGATCTATTAGAAATAAATAATTTTTTTAAATCCTTCCCTAAACTGGGGTAAAAATAAATATTCCACCATTATGACCAACAGTGTACATACAAGTATGGATGCCAGTGGCTCGTGCCCCCTGATCGAATGGCAACAAAAGAAAAGGAAACATAAAGAGGTGAGAGCGAGGAGAGAGAGATGAAGGAAAAGGAAAAAGAACGTGAGATAATATAAAGTGATAAGTAAATGTTTTGGTTGGAAAGGTCTCAAAAATTGGGCAGGTCAAATATAAAATAGAGGTAAAGTTTCACGAGATAATAGATCGCTCAGACATTTTTGAGTTTACCAACTTACATCAATCTAAGCGATATATTTTTTATCTCCGAAAGATACAAGAAGACTTACAAGAAAAATTACAAGAAAACTTACAAGAATTTCAGAATACCACCCAAGGACGGACATCGAAGTACAGGAATAAATCCTCGGAATTTAACAATTTCTTCTGGCTCGGCACTTTAGTTTCAGACTATATTGTAGAAAAAGGGGTAGTATAGGTTCAATCCAACAACATTACATCAAATTCAGACAACAGTGCTTCTAGACTCCCCCATCCCTTACCCATTTTTTTTTTCTTGATTATTAATGAAATCTCACCCCCAAAGAATAAGTGGTAGGTATTCTGAAAGATGAGATGTATTCCTGCCCTTTGATGTACAATATTCCTTACGAAAATGTACAAGAGATATTATACAAATGAAGATACTATCTGCATGATCTAATGCTTTTTAGCACTAGTTGAAGTTGTACATGTATCTTGCACCAAGCTAATTTAGTTGGAAAGTCTTTTTAAATCAATAACAAAACCTTTTTTTCTTTGTATAAAATCAATAACAAAACTTTTACTTTTCAATGAGGATAAATCATAGCTGAGAAGATAGAAATTATATTTGGTGAAAAAATATAACAGGGAAACAATAAAAATATTATAACTAATTCATTTAAAAATCTAGTAGGGAGAGGCTGGACCGGTTATGGGGGCGGGCGGAATCAAGTCTGAAATGGAAACTGACTTGTACATGATCTATGAGAGCACTGTGGTATAACAGTGAATGCTCTGGAATCTCATACGAGCGGCTCTGGGTTCGATCCTTGTTTGGTGCCTACATCATCTGACTACTGAGATGGTTTCGCCTACATTAACCATTTTGACCCCAGATGTAAAATGGGACCTGGTAACAGGCGCGTACGCATGGGGGAGGGGTTTGGGGGGTTAAACCCCCCCTTTGGAAATTTTTTGTGTGTAAACCCCCCTAAAAAAAACCTAAAACCCCCCCCTTTTGGATTTTTTTTTTTTTTTTTTTTTTTTTTTAATTATTAAAAAAAAAAAAAAAAAAAAAAATTATTCCCATGGCCGACCTAAAAAAGGTGACCTTACCCCCCCCCCAACGGAGCAAAATGTCAAATTTCCAAATTTCGAGACCAAAAAAAAAAAAAAAAAGTGTCCTCTTACCCCCCCCCCCCCCCCCCCCCCCCCCCCCCCCCCCCCCCCCCCCCCCCCCCCCCCCCCCCCCCCCCCCCCCCCCCCCCCCCCCCCCGCTTATTCAGCGGCTGGCTGAGTCGTTGCGAAATTTTCGGACCGATTTATAAATGTTAAAACCCCCCCCTTGAAAAAATCCTGCGTACGCGCCTGCCTGGTAATGATAGGGTAACAATAACTGCAGGATCCACAAGAAAAGCATTGTATAGACCAGTTTTGGAAACACCCCCCTCTCAAAAATGAAATGGAAGCTCTTATTACCAATCATGTGAAAGAATATGTTTTGACTATACGTGATGATACAAATTCTGCCGGGAAACCGCCTACCGATTGATATATTTGTTAAATTATCATATCGATCCGGCCCGGATAGATATCGCGAATGCACTTCAACATTGAACATTTGGGCATATATTTCTGCTTTTTTGCCAATTTAGGTTAAAGTAGTGACATCTAAACCTCTGAATGGGAATATTGAAACAATATGGAATGGATGTTTTGCACCCAAAACCCTTGAACCGCAATTTTACCACTACCGGTCTTTACCTTTAACATACTGATGGGGCTACCGTGGGTGAAGAAGACCCATCTGTTATAAACATTATTATTTTTCTATTATTTTATGTGGTTTCGCTTAGGCCTTGACCCACTCTTTTAATAATCTTATTCTTTTGATGACAATGATGATGATAATCGGCATTTAGCGCCGTCTAATCTATTCCGAAGCACACTAATTATTACCCCCGGCTTTAGCCTATAGCTGCCATTACAGCGCAATAGCATTTCAAGGAATTTTAATTCCTGCCAGGTATATGTCGTGTCCTTCAAACAATGAGAAGCTATAAGTTTATAACAGATAGAGAAGCAAATTGATTTACAATGCAGCAGATAATTATTCTGTTGATAATATAGAACTAATCGCCCTGATTTGGATGCCTACATGCCTATCTAAGCCCCACCCCTACACCTTTCACATTAAAGTAAGCCTGAGGTAAAGTAAGTAATTAGGGAAATTGCTTATATGCCTGCTCCATTTCTTTCTCTCTCTCTGTATATTATGAAAACTGTTATCGAATCAGTATATTTGCTTACTGTGCAATTGTGAAAGGTTTTCTAACCCTTATCCATCATTAAATCAATTACATCTTTTAGGAAGGGGGTTGAGTGTCCGGACAAATACTTCTCTGTAATTTAATGGAAGATATACATCAAATAGCACTAACTTTATGAATATATTGTCCTGTGTAGTATATTGTCCAACATAAATCTTAAAAGTTCATGAAATATTGCTTGTAAACTTCTTCAAATTGTTGATTTAAATCAACTGTCCGGATACACAACCTGACCGGACATACAACGTCTTGGTATACAGGAGAAAACAATTTTGTTTTCATTTTGTATATACTTATGTTTTCGTATGTTATAGAAATTCTACAAATTCATCATTATTTTCCTCTTCTTCCTCCTCCTCTTTTTCTTCTTCTCCTTCTTCCTTTTCTTCTTGTACTTATTATCATTTCTATCATCAGTTTATTATCTTTAATAAGTAATTCTTTTATTTTTCTTATCTGTTTGTAAATATTACTATTTTAACTTATTCATTTATACATGTCTGTAAGGGACCTCACTGGAAATCTTGAGCTTTCGTGGGTTATCCTGTTCAAGCCGACTTATTTTTGATCTGTTATTATTGTACATTGTATATTGTTGTATGTTGGAAGCTTAATTGTCGAATAAAAATCAATCAATAAATAACGAACCAAACAAACAAACAAACACACAAACTTGCAAAATAAACAAAATATGAAGTTCTCCACGACTTTCACGTATAATTATCATGAACGCATTGCAAACGGGAGATTAATCCTTATATAATAAGTGACTTCATCTTCCAAAATATGTATATTTCATATTTATTAACTAATCTTTATGAAAATTTCGTGTTTTTCAGTTGAAGATAGATATAGCTCTGTCTGGTGAATTGATTGTTAACGACCGCCCCCACCATATTTTTTTCTCAAATTAAACGATATCGATAAAATGAACAAGGTATCGTATCGAACATGGCGCGGCGCCACATTTGATTTCTCGACTGGATCCTGGCCAAATTGTAGCTCATAATTAACGAATGTGTCACTGATTGATTACACTGTTTGTGGTATATGTGTAGAATTACTGAGTGACTTCGGTGACTGATATTGTTCAAAGATTGAGATAGCAGAGTGGTCTTAACTTGGTCAAAAATGTTGATGCGAGTTCCTTCCATCGGTTAACTCTTGTCAGATCAGCCGACTCTGCTGGCGTGGAAGTGTGGCAATGGCCGATGAGCCTTCGTAGGTTCAGTTGACTGAGCTGAGCTGAGCCGTATCACAAAACCAGACGAGCAATGCAAATCAATGGAAATGGAAATGGAAATGAAAATGACAGTACAACAAACGATTTTTGGTAAGTCAGTGTTTTATATTTTAATCATAGTTCATTATTTCATTATTCAGGTTTCAAGTTCAGGCTTAGACCTATAAGTTATAGCTTAGCAACTTTTCTTGGCCTATCCTATGTACAGCTACAGTGCACTGTGCAGTGCAGTGTGAGTGTCTGAGTATATCAAGGCTAGGGGCCTACAGCCAGGCCCATACAGGCAGGCCCATACAGGCAGCATTTAATACTATCCTGGCTGTGTATTAAGGCGGCTGGGCAGCATTAAGACCGAAAATATCTGTCTCTTTCGTGATCGTTGGCCTCTCTAATGCCTGGATTTATTTGCCCCGGGCGCCGTACGCGTACGATAAATTGGTCTACAATTTTTTGTGTGATTTGGGGGGCATCGTTGATCTAAGAAGCTACGCCCGGGCCTGGGCTACGAACATTATCTATGATCATTGTGCCATTTTTTGTACTGGCCCTCGGGGGCAGGCCGGGGCAAATCCGAGGCTGCTCGGAGATTGTACAGAAATCATGCAATTTCAGTGCAGTAGCCGTGCAGTCTCCCTTATGTTCCTATTCTCATTACTCAGCCAGTATACATGTTCTACCAAAATTGTTTGGCCAATGACATTTATTTATTATCTTGAACATTCAATGTAGGGAAGTTTCGTTTGATTCTGTGAGAATTAATTTTCTTTTTTATCAGAACTCGAGTTTGTCATTAAGATGGCAATAGACTCTACTTCAACCTAAATTCTCAAAAAAGCAGAAATACATGTATATGCCCAAATGTTCAATGTTGAAGTGCATATGCGATATCTATCAAGGCCGGATCAATATGATAATTTACCAAATATATCAATTAGTAGGCGGTTTGTATTATCACATATAACCGAATTAGTTAAAACATATTCTTTAGCATGATTGGTAATAAGAGCTTCCATTTCATTTTTGAGATGGGGGGGGGGGGGGGGGGGCGTTTCCAAAACTGGTCTATACCTTTAAGACAAATTTTGAAAACCAGATGTTTTAAAACAATTTTCTATCTATAGACCTAGAATGTCCTAAATTTACTTGTACATGTACATCATGTAGGTCTATATTGAAAATAACATTTGAAATGATATACGGTAAAGTAGTTTTCTTGGAGACGAATGTGATTTTAGGCCAGTGGACTGATAGTAACTTGAAGACAGTTTACCTGACTGAAATATTGCTACCCTTATATCTCTCAGGCTCTCATATTAAAGGTTATGACTGTCACTTTTAGCTGCCGCAATGGAAACTACACCAACGAGCACCCAGGCTAGATATGTCAGCCAGGGGTGTCAGAAGCACACAAAACTCAGGCACAGACCGTTGCAGTTTGTATATGGTGAGTTACAACTTGTAGATTACATTGGTGTTTGTGCAAAACTTGATTTGATGTTGGAAGCTTCGTAAAAAAATGTGAGATATCACTGAAATTCTTTTTCCTCCTACAAATTGCACTGCAGGGCAATGAAGATGCAAAATTGTCCTGTCTTAAAAAAGACTCAGAAATCTTCATATATCCTACACCTTTTTCTTTATAGTTATGTACAGTATGATTTCTGATCAGATTGGCAAGCAGAAAGCTCCTTTGAGATCATGTTTGCCTAACATCATAATTGTGAATATTCTATTGGTCTTACATTGTGAGTGAGATTAAATTTGAATTAGTTGAAGCCTTGCTGATATCGTGGTCCAAATATTTGTGTTTGATGTACTTTTGTGACACTAAAGTACCATTTTTACATCATCGTCAATGCCTTTAATCCCATGTACCGGTACTTTTTGTAGGGGATTTTTTTACTGTTCTATTTCAAAGATTAAACCATTACTATACAGTATATCTTGCGTACCGGTAATAATAAATAGAGTAATAGTAGATTATTTAGAAGTGCTTTAGTGTATTATTAGTGGCAGTATGCACTACATAATTTAAAAAACACTAAAAAATGTGTGCATGGTGTTGGGGGGGGGGGGAGTCTTGACTAATAAGTCTACAAGCATGTATTTTATTCATTTAACAATTAATATGTCGCCTGAATTTATAGTTATGATAATTTCAAAGAACTTCAGCAAATAGCAGCATGCTAATATGAAATGAATACATCACTGATGCATTCAGCATTACCTTTTAAAAAATTCTTTATACATTTGATGTCTTTTATTATTTAACATTCTTGTAATCTTAGATTTCAAATCTGGCCAACACTCGGTGCATTCCAACACTTCACTGACATCCCTCTTCGAAGAGAGCTCCCTCTGTAGTTCTCTTGGAGAGGTAGATACCAGCTGGTTCGACAGTGAAAGATGGACATCAAACGACGAAACCAAGTGGAAAAAAGAGGTGAGCACTAGTATGTAGGACTTTCAAACCTTCAACTGCAAGATGAAAATACTTTGAGAAACATCATTGAATCATAAGTGTTATGACTTCCTGCACATTCATGCTGACAAAGTTAACATAATTATGTAGGGCAGGATGCCAAACATTATTCTTTTGCTTGATGCATTAAAATCATTAACAATCATCAACTAAGAGATCGTATTTAGCAGAGATGATTTTTGTCATTAACATACATGTAGTCAGTAATCAGTTTCTGTTAATGAATCTTGACTTAAGTACATGTACATGTGCATAATATATGTCTTTGCAAATACAGTGTGTATCAAGCTATGATTGGGAGTGTTTTTGTAAAAAAATTATAATTGTGACAACCTGAGAGAAGAAAAGGAGATATCTAACAATACCACTGGCAAAATTTTGTCCCGTTGTTAATTTAAATATCTCATTGTCATTTAAGCCCCACTGCACTACTTATAGCTAATTGCACCCTCTATATAGCAAACAATGCTTAATACGTAACCATTGGTCCCCCATGATCTCCTTTTTCTTATGTTAATTGAGAGCTTATTTGATGAGATAACCACCTTTCAGTGACTATGCAGGGAGGTCTAATCCCTCCTGGCTAAAGTAGTGCGGTGGGGCTTTTTAGGTTAGCTTCATCAAATTCAAACATTGCTTGATCTCCTTATCCTCCTTCTCAGGACATTCTAAAGACCCCACAAGCAAGCCAAAGAGAAAACAAAGCCTGCTCCACCCCTGGGTTGTTCACTCCTGATGGGTTGTCTCCTGTTGCTAGGCGCGGGCACAAAGATTACCCAGATTGCCACCCCCTGCCAGATGACGAGTCTGCATCCTCTTTTCTACGACCGAAAAGGTTCAGGAAAGGTAAGAAAAATCACCCGTGTTAGATTTGTAAGAGCTCAGTTAGTGTCGTGATTAAGAAAAAAAAAAGTTATAACAGAAGTTTTGTTTGTTTGTTTGTTTGTTTTTATTTCTGTGTTTTTTTCGAAATAGTACATAATCATATACATAAATTAACAATCATTTCTTCCATATACATAATTATTACATTTTCAGTCCATTGTAAATAAGATTAAAAACACAAATATTTTTCAATGAAAAGAGATAATGTACAAAAAACGCAGGAGACCGCCATCATGAGCGGTAAGCTTGAAATCGAGGCCGGCCTTGGAAGAATTAGCGGGATATCTCTTATATTATATAATTGTACACGCAAAATTGATCAAGTTCAAAGCTTGATTTGTATCACATGGACAAATGTAAATGATTACTGAATTCTCCAATTCACCTAGGCCTTAATATTTGGTACATACAGTACCTACATGTAGGTAATGTGTTAAACTTACAATGTACATGTAGATGAGGAAAGAGTACAAATGTGCAGGATTTAGGGTAATGAGGAATATGACAATTTTCATGATATACTTCAGTCTTCAGCTATGCTCTATAAAGGGAGACTACAGGTAGTGCATCTGGTCACACCAATCTACACTTTATACACATTGTTCATGTACATGTACATTACTGCTCCAGCCCAAAATGGTTTTGAATGTTATGCAATTCAAGCATATCCCTTACATGTACAATGTATATTGCTTTGATCATTCATGAAGGATATTTGCTATATTATGTCAAGGAGATATACATGTAAAGCATTGATGTATGTGAAAATTAAACGTTAGCAGTGTCCTAATATTCAAATTATGCAAGGAAACTACTTTCTAGAATTCACTGTCAGACAATATTGAGTGACTGACTGACTCCTTTTTTGTCTTCATATAGAACATATACAAAATGAGCTGAAAGGGTACGTGAGCATTGGTATACATCAATAACCCACTTCTTGTAATGACCAAAATTAAACTGATTGAATCTTTACGCAGCACAAAACGTATAACCATTCAGTACAAGGGTCTGAAAATCAGATTATTACCAAATGGATTGCAATCACTAAAGTCAATTCAACAACTAATGGTCTTTTTTTTCCCCCCGACAAGAAGACATTTTCAAGCCCTTAAGAAAAAACACGGAAGTTCTAAATTAGTATTATCCTTCAAATGCGGTTGGAATTTAACCTTTTAATTTTTTTGGCCTGCGAATGGGACATAGTACCTTTTTGATCCATTAAGTTTTTTTCACTTAATGGATCAAATGCAAAATGTCAGTATCAGAATTTGCTATATACTTTGCTATTGGAATTTTTGAAGTCCCCAGCAGCATCCACACGACTCCAAACTCTCAAATCATCACTTCGCACCAGCCCACCAGTGGTCCAACAGCAGAGACCATTGAGGAGGAGGAGGAGGATAAGGGTGAGGTTGCACAGTCTGCAGATATCCAGTTCAGTCCGTACCCCACCTGGAACCCCACCTTCCATAAGGACACGCCTGTCTTCATGAAGCAGCTCTTCAAGACTCCATCCACATTGTTTGGTGCAGGGGACAAGCGGGCCTGCAGCACACCGCTTCAGCGTTTGGTAATTATGTTGTGCTATTTTAAGAGGTTAATGAAGATTACACTTTGAGGAATGCTTTGAAAATATCTCAGTTGTTCCAAAATCTTTCTAGATTATCATAACTTCCAACCATTTCTATTTAGGGGAAATGTTTCCTACTTTTTGGTCATTAAGATAATGTTATGAACCCTAGATTCCTGTCTTTTGTGAAAAATTACCATAATCCTAATTTTGCCTTGCGGGGTTCTTGATTTTTGCTTTAAAAGTTGGTATGTATACATTTAGATGAGAGATAGGCAAGAATGATAATTATTTATTACTCTTAACAGGAAGATCAAGAATAATGATATAGTAAAGATATCTAGGAAAGTTCAGAGTATAAGTTTCAATAAATTAATAAGACGTGGGGGATATATCTTGTAGGTAGATTTGAACACTGATAGGGGTCCATTTTACACACCCTCACATTTTCACTACACCCCAGACAAAAAGTTTC
The DNA here is from genome assembly GCF_000002235.5 of Strongylocentrotus purpuratus. NCBI lineage: Eukaryota > Metazoa > Echinodermata > Echinoidea > Camarodonta > Strongylocentrotidae > Strongylocentrotus > Strongylocentrotus purpuratus. Next base: position 24,214,025 of record NW_022145596.1, read on the forward strand.
ATGTGGAGCCCCGATGGTGTAGGTCCTTCTGTACTTTGGCTATAGTTCAACTCTGTTCTGTTTTTGAAATACCACACATACAGGAGTTTCGTGATCGAGTGGTTTAAGGCGCTTGACTGGAGATGCGAAGGTCGATGGTTCGAATCCCGACGCGGCACTAATATCCTTTGGCGTGATATTTACCTGCACTTGCTACTCTCCACCCAGGTGTTAAATGGGTTCCTGGTAGAATGCGACCATCATTGTTGGTCAAACAGTTTTGAGCGTTAAGTAACGCTTGGCGGGAATAATCCCCAGGGATTGGAGATATATAAAAGCGGATTTATTATTACTATGTTCCACTCTCTTTCTGCCACCAGTCTACCCCTCAGAGGTTGTCCAGAAGTCTTGGTGCTGAACCGGAGGAGTCCGACCTCTCCTGGACCAGTTCCCTGGCAACCCCTCCAATGAGTTCAAAGGGATGTAAAACAGTCACGAGCTCCACCAAGAAAGTCATTGAAGACGATAGCTGGCAAACACATGTGAGTAGGAAGATTTGAAGATGTCAAACTGATGTTGGTACATCACTTTATTAGTACTTCAGCAATTTAAACAGAGACATGATGACAAAGAAACACCAAGAAAAGGAGAACATAAAGGAAAGCCCAGGACTTGACCCAAATAATAGTCCATGCAGGGCAGATAATATAAAAAAATACAAATCATTACAAATAGCTTTAATACAGATTAGTAGCTATGTTACGTGATTTAAACGTTATAATAAAACAAAGATAAATAAATAAAACAGTTGTTGTTGTTGGTGGTTTTTATGGCGTTTTCCATCGTCGTTGGATGATTTCCGCCAAAAATTTGGATTCTTCTTTTATATTCACTGAACCAAAAATTAAGCTTTTAAGACGAAGAATCATAGGTAACCTAGACAAGTTCTAATTCATACGCCCCCCCCCCCCCCACCGACCACAAATTGTAGAATATTAAGTTACAGGAACATACTATTTAGTACATATAATGGGCTAATATTATTCAGGTATACTGGCTCATGGCCTACTGCAAACACATTGGCAAGGTGGTACACAAAGAAGGGTTTGTGTAATAAATAACAAACTGCTAACTTTCTTTACACTAAAACCACACAGTTGTACCATGACAATTTCTTTTGTCACCCAATCATGAGTTTTTAACATGTCAGAGACATTTTCATCTTCGTGTAACACAATTTCCAACTTGGTCATTACTGGGTTTACACAGGCTTATTACTGAATGAGATCAGGGGCCTGACACACAACGCTAAGCATTTGATCGCATGATCGCTATACATATGTAACTTCAACTTATGATCTTATGACAGGATGTTGCCAAGGTTCTCTTCCAGGACGGGGGTTCTGTGGTTGAGATGGATAGCTCTGAAGAGGGAGATGAGGGATTGACCCAACCTCTGCAGGTCATCAAGCTACCTTCTATCACTGATGAGAGCCAGGAAGAAGAGTTCACCATAGAAACGGAGGATGGTGGAGAAAGTGATAAGAGTATAGCAGATGGGAGCAAAGCAATTGCAGCGCTGGGGAATGAACAATGTAGTCGTTTTGACGTTGTTGGTGACGCCACGTCGCCAGATAATCTCAAGAACGATCAGGCTGGCACTCGAACGGGGACGGACAACTCTCTTATACCACCTACTACCTCAGTACAATCCTCCACGACAGACAATAGAAAGCCACATCTTGCCAAAGATGAAGAACATGAGAGCTTCAGTGAATGTGCAGTCCCTGATCAGTACATGGAAGAAAAATCATCCGTCCGAGAAAAAGTTGAGGATATGGACAATGCAGCTGAATTGAAATCCAGGACAATTGCAAATGGAGAGTGCACAGACACCAATGTACCTTCAAAACTTGCTCATGGATCTCATAGCATGAAGAATCATCTACATGTCCCTATTCAACCTGCAATGTCATCTCAACAAAGTTCCATCATTGGGAGTAGTCAGACTCTGTTCAACTCACAAGAAAGTATTAAGAATGAGAAGTCTGCAATAGAAGAGACACTAGCATTCCTTCTAGCTACACCTCCAAGCAGGAGAGAGAAACTGCTCAACCGCTTGGGTGCCTCTAGCAGTGGGGTAGGTGAAACTACCACTTTTGAGAAGGCTGCTTGTGATGCAGCAGGCTCAACCTTAGATAGAAGGAGTGACTCACCTGTCACTGGCAATAGTGTCCCAAAGAAAAGCATTTCAGATGATACTCTGATGAGTCCTCCTGTAGGCATATTATGGAAGCAAACAATATCTGGACATCTCTCTGGTGGGCCAGAAAGAAATTCATTGGAATCTGAATGCAGTGTTGATGCTAAAACTAATGGGCAAGTAGGGGAGACACCGAACAGACCTGCACCAGATGTGGATATGCTATCACCGATTTCACCAAACTTCGCAGAAGCTCTCTGTAGAGTTACCGACATTGCCTCCAGGGAACAACCTAGTGGTAATAAGAGCACCCTTACAGTTCAGAAGTGCCTTGAGGTAGAGAGAAACCTGATAGGTGACTTTGACAGTCCTGATTCTGACACAACAAGAAGCCCCATAAAGGTTGTAGATCAATCAAGGTCAGAGGATTGTACTGACATTGTGGTAAAGAAAACCTTACACCCCACCGAGACAACCGGGAAAAATGCAATAGCAGTGCACCTTTCTGCACCGATCACTTCAAGTCTTCCCTCAAGTGCAAATAACAAGCTTCCAAAACATCTGTCAAAGCAAGAAACAAGTCCAGTGGTGCCTCCATCCAGGTCTTTAGCCATCAGCAATCTCAATACACAAACTGCCGCCAAAGGACGGTTTAAATACACAGCAGCAGTGCCAAGAAAGGATGGAGCAAGTACATCCAAGACGCCAAGCTGGCTGTCCCGAGCTGTTTACGTAGAGGAAGATGAGGAGGAAGACAAGACGGCAGGCGCAGTGCAGGCAGACACTATAAAGGATGAATCATCCAAGAAGCCATGGACAATGAAGAGGCCTTGCCGAACAGCAACAAGTAAGTTCATAGCTTTGTAACATTTACATGTACATCTCATTTTATGACTATACCTCTTGTTTCAGTAGCAGATGTACTACAGCTCGTTACATTTTCAAATCGACTACACCTCATTTGAGTTATGTCAATTTTTGAAAGAATACCTTGATGTTATTCACTGTGGTCCTGTCTATGATACCCTGTAGGTGATAAAAGAAAGCAAGTCCATCATAATTTACTTTGTTATCGTTAAATCCCTTAAAATTCTGTACAAGAAATCTACCACAAAAATATACTTCTTGCACTTGTGTCAGAGATTCCATGATATTTGAAAGTGAAAATAGAGCATTTTTTGTTCACCATTTGCTAAAAATTGTTAATTACAAAAAAGAATAGAATGGGAACAACATCTTTATATTTTTTATGATTGTATGTATATATCTTTTTTTTTCAGCATTCAAAACTTTTTCAACATTTTGCAAGACAGCACCGAACCCTCCATCTACATGTAGCACTCAAAGCCAGACTGGCCTCAGAACAAGCACCACACCTACATCTAGCAGGTCAATTGTCCAAAGTGCACCACCACATAACAAGACATTGGTAAGGATCAGAGAGATTCCGCATAGCTGGCCATCACCGAAGCGATTAAGACTGGATGAAGAGAGAGAAGAGTGTCCCATCGGAAGTGACCTCAAGAGCCTTTCTTCAGCTGTGGAGGAACATGATGGAGAAATTACGAAGTCAACTCCTCTGGAAAGTGATGTGAAGTTGCACCATGTGCAAGATTTGGTGAAAGGCGAAGAGGTCACTGAACAAAAAGGTCTTGGAGATTTCCATGACAAAGTCAACTCAAGCGATCATGCGCCATCTTCAGAAGGAGATCTTCATCAGATGGCTCCCAATGTTGGATTCTCAAGTGCCAGTGGTAAAGCCATATTTGTCTCACCTGAAGCCTTGAAGAAAGCTGAAAGACTCTTGGAGGATGTTGACAGGGAAAAGCCACCTGAAGAATTTCAACTCAATTTATCGTCTGTAGACCACCAATGTGGGTTTCAGAGTGCGAGCGGGAAGTCCATTGCAGTATCAGATGCTGCACTGTCTAAAGCAAAGAAAATCATTGCTGAAGTAGATTCACATGATGAAGAGATTGATGATTCCAGTGAGAAACAGCAAATATCTTTAGGATTTACTTCTGCAGGGGGCAGTGTTATCAACATCTCAGCAGCTGCCATGGCTAAGGCAAGAAAGATAATGAAGGAAATCAACCAAGATGAAGAATCCAATCCCACTTTACATGAAAGAAAGGATGGACAAACTTATGCAAAACACCATGTGGATGGAGGTGGAGATGGGAGTAGGATACACAATGAAGAAGTTGTGGACAAGGTGAGCTTGCCAGGACATGCTTCACCGAGAGGAAAAGCAGATGGTAGACAGCGTCATAAAGGATTCCGTCCATTCAAGCCACCATGTCTGGTTGCAAATATCCAGATACCATCTAATTTGCCTTCACCAACAAGCATCTCATCCATGAACCAGAATAGTGCAATCGATGTCATAAAAGAATCAGAAAGAGGAGAAAGCCTTGAGATGTATAAAGACAGTGTTCCAGATGATTTGCAGACACCTTTTAAGCAAGGAAATGCAGTGATGCCAGAGCTTCAGAGTACCACATTGCAACATGAGCAGAAGATTGAAACATCTCAAAGCAGCATCATTCTGGAACAAACCCAGGACAACCGGGAAAATACAGACAGTATGAATGGACAACCTGTTGACAATGGGGAACTTGAAATTTCTGAAGATGAATGCCTGTCTACCTCACAGGCTGCTAGAGAGATCAAAGCGGCAGAGGAGATGGAGCTAGTCTATAATTTCATGCAGGAAGAGGACACAGGATTCTCTCAACTTGATGTGTCTTCGATTGTGGCAGCTGATCGTACTGAGAAAGGAGCAGCCCAAATTCTGAAATGGACAGACAAGCATAGAAATCCCATCCAGAAAGAGGGGGGACATGCATCTAATTGTTATGAGCATCAGGAGATGTCCCATCATGTCATAGAGCCTGCCCAAACACAAGACTTCTCTAATGAACATATTGGTCATTTCATTGTGCCTGAAGACCAGCATCAAAGAGATGCACCCATTGGGATTACCAGGGAGTCCACAAATAGGAATGAAGAATCACCTGCAGGCAATCTGCACAAAGAGAGTCAACATGGTGTGGCTTTTGTACAGAGCCACTCATTATCAAGGTCTTGTGGACCTGAACAAAACCTACCTTCTCCAAAATGTGCTAGGAAAGAGACTCAAGACATATATTACCTAAGGCCAACCGAAGAGGACGACACACATGAGACCGAAGCACCTGTTGCAGACCTTTCTATGAACACTGTCAGGCAGCTCATGGATGATAGCTCCATCCTGATAGAGGAGTCAGATAGAGTTGGTACCCTTAGTAGGAAACATGAAGTGCAAAAGGAGCAGATCAGTCAAGTGGACAGCCATACAGCATATCAAGGTAATGCCGATTCTACTATAGTATTCAAAACTGCGCAGGGACAGAGAGACGAGCCAGGGTCAAGAATGGACGACAACAACGTAGGAGGACATGACCCCGTTGGTTTCAAGACAGCTGGAGGAAAGAAAATTCAGGTTTCAAAATCAGCTCTGCAGAAGGCTACTTTACTACTCTCTGATTGCAACTCAGATGTAGGAACATTGAAGGGAAGCAGTTTAGAAATATCTGATAAGTTGTTAAACCAGCTTATTCCAACTTCATCAGCCCAAGATATTTGCATATCAGATGCCACAACTCTTGCGGAAAATGTCGAACTTTGTAAGAGTGAGGATCAGAATGCCAAAGCTTCAGAGTGCATACCTCCAGGTGATGTCTTACAAAGGGAAGGAATGATAACTCATATTAACAGTGGTTGTCCAGTCATAAGAAATGACAGCACGTCTGTTGATGAACACCCTCCATCTACTCTGTCCAGTTCTTTACCTGCACTCTGTCAGGTTGGTTTTCAGACTGCTGGGGGAAAGGATATCAAGATATCAGAATTAGCTCTGCAGAAGGCAAAACTGGTCATCGGTGAAAATGATGAGAATCCTGTGGACCATTCCTTTGACTCTGGATCTGATGCACACTTTTCTGCAAGCAGGCAAGATTCTGTGAGTGTAGGTTTCCAGACAGCACGAGGTAACAAAGTTCATGTGTCAAGGTCTGCATTGAGAAGGGCCAAACAGATTCTTGAATCCGATATAGAAGACATTCGTGAATGTTCTCCAAGAGTGTCTCCTATGTTACATCCGAACACCAGTGACTCTGATACATCACAAAATGCAACATGTAAAATGGACAACAATCATAAAACTGTTCAGTCAGAGCAGGTGCCACAGAAATGTTCATCAGTCACTTCAACTGGACTATTCCCAAAGACTGTTGGTTTTCAAACAGCAAGTGGGAATTCTGTTACAGTGTCAGAGGATTCCTTGTGCAGAGCTAGGCAACTTTTTGCAGAATGTGATGCTGTATCTGGAACATCCTCAAATACTGAGAGTGGCCTTAAAGCTGCCAGAAGTCCGAAGGCTCTGGGGTTCCAAACTGCAAGTGGTAGCAAAATCAATATATCAGACGATGCTCTTCAGAAGGCAAGGAGACTGATTTCCCATGAGAGTTTTGAAGAAGAAGAAGCCATTGGAAATGCTACAAAGGGTTCCATATCTAACCCAATTCCTACAATTGTTGGATTCAAAACAGCTAGTGAAAACTGTGTTGAGATATCTGAGGAATCACTACTGAAAGCGAGGCAGTTTATGGCCAGTGATACAGACTTGGGTGATAGGAGAGATACTGCTCACCCAGACAACTTAGTAAGTGGTGCTACAGATATGAATTCAGAGGTACCCTTTCCCAAAGAAAGGCAAGGAAGATCAAGCCATGAAGACTCATCTGATAATTCTTCTGCCCAAAGGGGTTCAGTTGGTACCAAGAACTCAGCACCAGGACAGATTGGCTTCCAGACAGCTAGGGGAGGTGCCATTTCTGTTTCAGATGAATCTCTCAAGAAGGCAAAGCAGCTGTTGGAAAATGATGCCCAAGATGGAAATGTACAGAAGAAACGAGAGATGAAACAGACTGGGGTTGTATCATCCCCACCCATGACTGGCTTTCAAACTGGCAGTGGAAAGTGCATCCATATCTCCAATTCTGCAATTCTGAAAGCTAAGCAGTTGCTATCAAATGATTTCGATGAATATGAAGACCTACCTGATGTTGAAGCTTCTTCAGCTCCTAGCAACAAACACCCAGGACCTGTAGAGTTGGAGGTTAGTTTTCAAACGGGAGGTGGAAGAAGGATTCAGGTCTTACAATCATCCCTGATGCAAGCAAGGCATGTGTTGTGTGATGAAAAGGATGCCAACCAAAATGTGCTGAAATCTGAATCCAGTGGTCAAAGAAAGAAGGATAATTCAGAACATGTAGATATGGATTCTGATGAGAGTCATGAGACTGATGCACTACCAGTTCAAAACATGGTACAGGGCTTTCAAACTGGACACGGAAAGAAAGTTCAAGTTTCTGAGGCATCCCTTCAAAGAGCAAAGCAATTTTTAGCTGATGAGACTGATGCACTACCAGATCAAAACATTGTACAGGGCTTTCAAACTGGACACGGAAAGAAAGTTCATGTTTCTGAGGCATCCATTCTAAAAGCAAAGCAGTTCTTAGCTGATGAGAATGATGGATCACCAGATCAAAGTGTAGTCTTAGGCTTTCAAACAGGACGTGGAAAGAAGGTTCAGGTTTCTGCGGCATCTCTTCAAGAAGCAAGACACTTCCTAACCGATGACACTGCTCCATTACAAGATCAAAATATTGCAGTTGGCTTTCAAACAGGGCATGGAAAGAAAGTTCAGATTTCTGAGGCATCCCTTCTAAAAGCAAAGCAGTTCTTAGCTCATGAGAATGATCCATCACCAGATCAAAGTGTAGCCATTGGCTTTCAAACAGGACATGGAAAGAAGGTGCAGATTTCTGAGGCATCCCTTCTAAAAGCAAAGCAGTTCTTAAGTCATGAGAATGTTGCATCACCAGATCAAAGTGTAGCCATTGGCTTTCAAACAGGGCATGGAAAGAAGGTTCTGATTTCCGAGGCATCCCTTCAAAGAGCGAAGCAATTCTTAGCCGACGATACTGATGAAATACCAAATAAAAACATTGCAGTTGGCTTTCAAACTGGACACGGAGAGAAAGTGCAGATTTCAGAGGCATCCCTTCAAAAAGCAAAGCAATTCTTAGCTGACGATGCTGATGCACTACCAGTTAAAAACATTGCAGTTGGCTTTCAAACTGGACACGGAGAGAAAGTGCAGATTTCAGAGGCATCCCTTCAAAAAGCAAAGCAATTCTTAGCTGACGATACTGATGCACTACCAGTTAAAAACATTGCAGTTGGCTTTCAAACTGGACACGGAAAGAAGGTGCATATTTCTGAGGCATCCCTTCTGAAAGCAAAGCAATTCTTAGCTAACGATACTGAACCACTACCGGATCAAAGTGTAGCCATTGGCTTCCAAACGGGGCATGGAAAGAAGGTTCCGATTTCGGAGGAATCCCTTCAAAAAGCAAAGCAATTTTTAGCTGACGATCCTGATGCACTACCAGATAAACGCATCGCAGTTGGCTTTCAAACTGGACACGGAAAGAAGGTTCCAATTTCGGAGGAATCACTTCAAAAAGCAAAGCAATTCTTAGCTGACGATACTGATGCACTACCAGATAAAAACATTGCAGTTGGCTTTCAAACTGGACACGGAAAGAAGGTGCAGATTTCTGAGGCATCCCTTCTGAAAGCAAAGCAATTCTTAGCTAACGATACTGAACCACTTCCAGATCAAAGTGTAGCCATTGGCTTCCAAACAGGGCAAGGAAAGAAGGTTCAGATTTCTGAGGCATCCCTTTTGAAAGCAAAGCAATCCTTAGCTAACGATACTGAACCACTACCAGATAAAAACATTGCAGTTGGCTTTCAAACAGGACACGGAAAGAAGGTTCAGATTTCTGAGGCATCCCTTCAAATTGCAAAGCAGTTGTTAGCTCATGAGAAGGATGCAGGAACTGATGCACTTTCAAAGAATTCTGCTGTCCCTGGTGAAGCGAATGAAAATCCACTCTCTGGGAAACCCTCTAAGATGTCAGGATTCATGACAGGGGAAGGAAGAAAGATCCAAGTCTCGGAGGCATCTCTTCAACAAGCAAGGAACTCACTTGGCTCCCAGGCAATTAGGAATGATATCGGCGGAGAACTCAGTAATGGAACGCTACCTCACGGAGAGCAGCAGCCAACTCTCGCCTCGAGAGATGATGGTGATCACTCGACTCACCAAAGGAGAGATTTGAAAGAAGAGCATCATCAACAAGAAAGGATAAGAAAGTCATCTAGAGGTGATGGCAGTCTTGCCACGCCATCAAATCTACCTGCCCCAGGGGGGCTTGCAAAGAAGAGTATGGTAGACACGAGGAACAGACAACGTAACCAGCAGAGAAACAAGGGGACAGGCAGCCGCGGAACTGGACAAAAACCATACAAACGTAAGTTGTTACACATTGCTTGCATAATTTCTTCTTTTATTGATTAAGATTGCTTTGGCTATGATTAAAATGTAATTGAAAAGGGCATGCCCCCCCCCCCCCCTCTGGAACCCATGCAGAGGCACAGGCCACTGGCAATGTCCTCTGAAACTCTGAAGGCCTCTCTCATTTTTCCTTTTTCTGTTTGGCTGTTGTAAAGTACATGCTACTCATAATTTCTAACTCATCTTATATTATGAAGGACATGTTTAAAGATGTCTTGTCTTTCAAGCAATATTGAGTATTATTGGCTTGTGGCCATCTGAGGTTTTTTTTCTGGCGATGACTTGTCATTTAATAACTAGTAATGATATTTGATATCATGTAGACTAAAAAGTAAGGATGTAATATGAGCTCTAAGCAAAGGGTTGTCATTTGTTGGAAAATGTTCTGAATACCGGTACCTAAAACCACACCGTAAAGAATTCAAATGTAGCTTCTAATCAAAGCCTTCTCACCTAATTTTAAAAAATGAAGTCTTGAGCTAGTTGTTGTACATAAAGTCACACAGCTAACTTCATTTTCATATCCATATAAAGTCAAACTTCATCAGTCTGTTAATTGATAAAATTACTCTCTATTAGAATTACCATACTTACTTCTACTGGAAGCTTGATCATCGGATAAACGCTTCAGATAAATCCGATAAATGATTTAAGATAAACGCATATAAGCCTGATGCTGTCATTAATTTTGAGTCACTGTTTTAGCTATTTAAAAATTCTGTGAATTATGTTTTATAATCTGCATTCAGAGAATAATTGTGTGAAAGTTGATCTACATGTAAGAGTGATTATCATGTTTGAAGTTGCTTGGTTGGCATTACTTAGTGGGAAATTTCCAGGAGTTGATGAATTGATAGTTGTTCAGGTGATCATGGCCCAAATGATAGTTGTTGGAGAAGTCATTATCATGTTAGAAGTTGGCCTGTTGATGATTGTCCTAGGGGATAGTTATTCAGGTTGATAGGCGATTGTCCCAAGATTTGACAAGATTCTCTCAAACCTTCTCACTTTTAGCTCCAAGAAGAGTTGATGACAAGGGATCTACCTCTGCCAAAGGCTTGATTCCTAAATCTTCCAACCAAACAGGTAAGTTCCCTGACTTCAAGGAAAGGATAAAAATTGTATCACTGTTTGCCGAAATTGTATTACTCTAATGCCTCTAAGCGTTATACATACCTAGGGGTGTTTCACAAAGATCCTAAGTTGAACTTATCTCTAAGTTGGACTTAACAATTATGGAAAGCCGTTACCATCCTTGAAAAAAAAATTAACAGTTATTTTAAAAGGCCTAAAATGTTGATTCAAATCATTTATATTTTCTATTTATGGGAGATTTCATGTTCTTGATGTGGAAATTTATGAAAAGTCTAAAATACTTCAATGTTTGCTTTTGAATATATTTCATTATAAGGCTACAAATGGCTCTCCATAATATTTAAGTTCAACTTAGAGTTAGTTTGACTTAGAATCTTTATGAAACACCCCCCCCCCCCCCCCAGGTCATGCTTTTTGACGCTGGTTGATGCTGGTTGACGCTGGGGAAATATTGCTCAAGGCGCAAGATGCGAAAAATTCTTCAATCAAGTGTCCTAACTAAATATCTATGATGCAGTAATGTAAAGCATTTGCTTTACGGTAATATTGTTTTAATGTGTTTCTCCTGCAGTTGTTTTGAATGATAGGACAAACCAGTGTAAAGCTCTTCAGTCATCCCCGCCCACAAGCCCAAGTACCAGGTAAGCTGTGACAGTTATTGTCATCTTTAGTTGTTGTTGTTGTTGTGTTTTGGGGGGTTTTGGGTTTTTTTTTTTTCAGGGGGGGGGGGGGTTTCTTCTTCTCCAATTGTAAATTTTTTAGTTTGAAATACATGTGCATGATAAGGCATTTAACCTCAGCTATAATTTTCAAATTTACAGAAGTCTCTACAAACAACCTGGGAAAAAAAAAAAAAATTATATTGACTGTTCTTCAAAACTGTGATGATTATTTGATGTCCATGCCTTTTGGATAAAAATAACATTTTGAATATCGTTCTGTTTAAAAATTTGAAAGAAATATAATGTTGAGGTATGTAGAGATATCTTCTGCCAGTTAATATTCATACAAACTTTTCACGGTCCACCCGTAGAGTATAAAACACGCTTGCTTACATTATATTTTATTACCTGACGAAATGTTACAGCCGAGCGGCGCATGAAACGTCGTGATCTTTAGATCTCTTGTTGACGATTCATGTACATTGCGAGACAAACGAATATCACTAGCAATATTATTTTCGATAAATGTCTGATCTTGTTCATATGATTTTTTTTATTTTTAGCAGCCATTCTGTGAGTGATGGAAGCCTGCATCCAGCAGATCCCTTTGTTTAGTTTTTAGTTTGAAATACATGTGCATGATAAGGCATTTAACCTCAGCTATAATTTTCAAATTTACAGAAGTCTCTACAAACAACCTGGGAAAAAAAAAAAAATTATATTGACTGTTCTTCAAAACTGTGATGATTATTTGATGTCCATGCCTTTTGGATAAAAATGACATTTTGAATATCGTTCTGTTTAAAAATTTGAAAGAAATATAATGTTGAGGTATGTAGAGATATCTTCTGCCAGTTAATATTCATACAAACTTTTCACGGTCCACCCGTAGAGTATAAAACACGCTTGCTTACATTATATTTTATTACCTGACGAAATGTTACAGCCGAGCGGCGCATGAAACGTCGTGATCTTTAGATCTCTTGTTGACGATTCATGTACATTGCGAGACAAACGAATATCACTAGCAATATTATTTTCGATAAATGTCTGATCTTGTTCATATGATTTTTTTTATTTTTAGCAGCCATTCTGTGAGTGATGGAAGCCTGCATCCAGCAGATCCCTTTGTGAAGTCATATCCAGATCAGTGTGCAACCAACCAATCACAGAGCCAGCTTGAAGCCACACCCACTATAGTGGAAGGGGTGTGTTCATTTGTGGCTAGGTGGGCTGAAGCGCGAAGAGCACAGCAACAACGGATCGATGCAAAAAGGGTATGAACACTATCTTAAGACTATCTTGTGTTTATTTTTTTAGTGTGATGTGGTGATGTTTTTCTACAATTGTCAAATTTCATGAAATTAATACTTTCCAGAGCTGTTGTTTGTAGAGAGATCACATAATCTCTAGAACTTAACATTTTTATCATTATAAAAGGGCTCTGAAAATGATTAATAGTTAACTGGAATAGAATTCTGAAGACTATATTGTGTTTAGTGTAAAGTGGTGTTCTTTTCCTTAAAAATGTCAAATTATAGGGATTTAACGTTTTTTGTTGGTGCTAAATACATATGTCACTGTGAATTATGTGCTTATAATGCTGACACCGACACGTATGCAGCAGCTAACATAAATCAAGGACAAGTATTACTTTTATTTGTTATGAGAAGTAAAAAAAAATCTCCTCCAAATATACAATAAATTTCAGACTAGATGTCCAAAGGCTGTATACACTGTATGCTCCCATTTTCATAGAACAAACAACAATTAACATCTACTCTATATTAAATGAAATAGTAATTATACTCTAGATATAATCACTGGGTTTTTTTTTTCTTCAAAATTCAAAATAACATATGATTCCCTTTCAGTTTGAATGAAACTGCAGTTTAAACAAAAAACAATTTCTTTCTTGTAAGTGGATGGTTTTGGCTCTTACTCAAATGTAACACAAACTCCTTTGATTTCAGATCTCAATGACGCATACGTTTTTATTCATGATGTACATCTGAAGAAAAAAAACTCTCTGCTTTTCAGTGGACTTAATAAATATTTCATCATGATGACACTTACTTGATAAAAAACAAACATTTCCTGTGTACAAGTGGATGAACATGATCATCCTCTTGTTGTAGTGTGAATTGAATTAGTGAATGCACTTGTGTATGCATTTCCTGTATTTCCCTTACTGCATTAGATCCTCCCTCCCTATGGTTGATAAGAAAATAATAGGACAACTATAGTGATATTCTTGTTGACGAAAGGATTTTTTTTGGGGGGGGACTCTGTTCATGCAATAAATGTAGAGATTGTCCTTTTAATATTTTCCTGGAAGAATAAAGACACATATTTTTATGCAGACCATGTTTACATAGAATACATAGAAGACATAGAAGAAAATATGACCTTTTGGAAGTTGTTATGTGTTATCCTCATTAGTGGGCATTTCTGGTTGTTTAAATATTAGCGTGCAAATTTCCATCCTCTGTGGCTTTATAGCTTTGTATTTACCAATTTTGTTCATACTTGATCAAAGTCATGATTATCTGAAGAATCTTTACAAGAAGAGAGGGCCTATTTAACCTTGTTGTGAATGTACAATTATGAAGATATAAAATATTGTTTTGTATGACATCTTGCTGCTTTAGTCAGTCTCTGAATCCCTTATTTCCTGCTTGTCTCTCTATGTTCATGGTCATCTTTTAAACCCACCTAGATGAGCCAGACATAATTGCCTTGTTGTGGAGGTGTTGTTGTCGATTTTATAGTTTTGTACGAAATCCAAAGGTCATGTTTTTGAATCCTCATAATGATAAGAAAGTGACTGTATAGAAATACAAAGGAACAAGTATAGACATGTACATAGTACAACTGTCTAGTTTTAAGAGAAACCTCCCAAGTTGGGTGTTCAATGAACCCTGTTTTTTCTTGTTTTTTCTTTGAATATTTCTGATATCTTTGTAAAAAGATTCCTTTACATACATGTCATCGGACCATGTTAAAAGGAAAAACATTTTATTCTCTTAACAAAATCTCACCCAATTTTAAAGTTTTTATGCCTCCGTTACGAAGTAGCCGGAGGCATTATGTTTTCGGGTTGTCCGTCCGTCCGTCTGTACGTACGTCTGTACGTACGTCTGTACGTACGTACGTCTGTACGTACGTACGTACGTCCCGTTCTCGTGATCGCGTTATCTGAAGAACCGATTGATGGATTCCTGCCAAACTTTGGTCATGTATGTATCTTGCAGAGCCGATGAACTGATTAGTTTTTGGGGTTACGAGGTCAAAGGTCAAAGGTCACAGGGCTCATTATGTATGCAAAAACAGCTCGTGATCGCGTTATCTGAAGAACCGATTGATGGATTCCTGCCAAACTTTGGTCATGTATGTATCTTGCAAAGTCAAAGAACTGAGTAGATTTGGGGGTCATGAGGTTAAAGGTCAAAGGTCACAGGGCTCATTATGTATGCAAAAACAGCTCGTGATCGCATTATCTCAAGAACCGATTGATGGATTGCTGCCAAACTTAGGTCATGTATGTTACTTGCAGAACCGATGAAGTGATTAGATTTTGGGGTCACGAGGTCAAAGGTCAAAGGCCACAACGCACATTATGTATGCAAAAACAGCTCGTGATCGCGTTCTCAAGAACCGATTGATGGATTCCTGCCAAAATTAGGTCATGTATGTTACTTGCATAGCCAATGAACTGATTAGATTTTGGGGTCATGAGGTTAAGGTCAAAGGTCATGCGGCTCATGTATGCAAAAATAGCTCGTGATCGCATTATCATTAGAACAGATTGATGGATTCCTGCCAAACATAGATCATGTATGTATCTTGCAGAGCCAATGAACTGAGTAGATTCTTGGGTCATGAGGTCAAAGGTCATGGGCTCATTATGTATGCAAAAATAGCTTGTGAACACATTCTCATTAGAACTGACAGATGGATTACTATTTAACTCAGGACATCTTGCAGAGCCAATGAACTGAGTAGATTTTAGGGTCATGAGGTCAAAGATCAAAGGGTCATATATGTATATGAGAAATTGCTTGTAATCACGATATTCTGAGAACCTGTTAATGGATTACAATTGAACTTGAATTCGAAAAATGTCTTCTGTTTTGGTTTGTAAAATTGCTCTATGACGGAGGCATCATTTTTGACTGCGCGCAGTCGAATTCCATCTAGTTTATAATATGTTTGGACTAGGGGAGCATTTATGTTAAAATAATTATGAAATCAAATTAGATTAATGAATTCCATAAATGTCAATTTTTATTATTGGATAATTGAACCAAAGATGTCTCATGAAATCTCTGGTTAAATATGTTTGAATATGGTGGCACAGATAGGTATACAGGCATTGTTGAACTTTATATTTCCTTCTTAAAGGGATCCGGTAACTTTGTCTCAGATTCTGAAACAAAATCCTGGATTTAGCTCATGCTTCAATGATAATTATACCGGTAAACCTTTAGGTCAGTCAGGAACCCCATGACTTTTACAAGCCGATCGCCTGTCTTATTATCAAGATATTTATGATTGGAAAATCGAAACCAAATTTTGCATTTGCCAAACAATATTCATAACACTACAGTCTATTGGGGAAAACGAGTATGGTAAAACCGGTCACTCAAAGATTTTTACTTTTTTGAGGCACTTCTTGATCATTTTGAAGCACAATTTTTTTTTATGGCTTCAATATTATACCATATTACATACACTGATAACATGTAGGGCCGTGCATCTGAGATTTAACATTGTTAAACGATGCCTTTAAAGAATTTCAATTCTACTCTTCCTTAAATTTTATCAGTACATGTTTTAAGTAAATGACATTCTAAGTTCTGGTGGTAATGCATACTGAGTATTTCGAATCAGTTAATATACATATCCTTTATTTTCCACTTGTAGAAGAAAGTCATCAAGCCTGAACTAGGAAGCTTGTGGCGATCTAGAAAAGAGCAGGACCGTATCAGTCTCGGAGAGTTTGTGAATCATCAGTATCCCTGCTCTATGTCAGACTCTGAGGTAAGATCCTGGACTCGTATTCAATTCAATACTTAAAGCTCATCAGTACTAGTGTAAAGGAGGGATTAGACCACACTGCAAGGTCACTGGACAGGTGGTTATCTCATCAACTCAGCTCTCAAAAAACGTAAGAAAAAGAGGATCATGGGGGACCAATGGTCACCGATTAGATATGTTTGTTATATAGAGGTCGCAAGTAGCTACAAGTAGTGCAGTAGGCCTTTAAGTACAACATTTAAGCTTTTTACTTAGTATTTGGCTTAGATAAGGTACTAAACTTTTAGTAACGTACCTTTAATAGACAAAAGATTAAACTGAATACTAAAATTAGTTACTTATTTTGTTTACCAGTACGCCAAAACTGAGTAAAAGGCTCATTTCTCGGAGACGAGTATTAAATTGAATGCTGGCCCTGGGTCCTTAAATGTTTCTCCCCTTCAGAATAATGCAACTTTTTTGTTAGAGACGGGATTGCATCCAGATCATCTTCGTAGCCAGCAAACGTGTTACAAAGATCATTTTTCTCTGGGCGTTTGCGATGTTTGTGATGTTTGTGATCAAATTGAAATTAAAATTTCTCCTATTAACATTGTTGTTTTGAAGGCTATTAATGAGATTTCATTCATCACAATTAGAAGCTACAAAGAAAGAACGCCAATTATGTATTTCTTTGTTGGAAAAATTATTGTTAGCCTTCTATGAAATTAGCTAGTACGAAGTAAAAATTTTGTTGCCGTGTTTCAGTGCCTTAGGGCTTCAGTTGATAAAAAAAAAAAAATTCTGCCGAACAAATTAGCAGCGAGCGATACTAATTAGTTTGATTGATATATGTATCTTTTTTAATTTTCTGTGAAGTCCTGATCAAGCCTGGGGGTTGTAATATTATTAAGATTTGTTCAATATCAGGGGGTCAGAAAGCTGATGCATTTAATTTCATGTAAGTTATCTGTACCCTTTAGAAATCCACATGTGTAAGTCAATATGATATCCCTTTTGAAATCAGGATTTTTTAAAAATGAATACCAGTATGTGGTTTCTTGAAAATATGGTTAGGATGGTGTTTGCTTCTTTTTCCACTGACTCTTAATTTTAAAGATCCTGAACTCCCTTTCCATGCATAGCTCAGACTTTAAAATCTTTTATTTCGCAGCGACTTTAAAGATCAGCACTTTGACTACAGTGTTGATGACTTTTCTGATTTTTCCCCGGAATATCAGGATTCAAATTGGATGATTTGAGATAAATTAATCAAATATATTTATTTTATTCTACATGACTATACACCAAAAATCACATGAGTGGTCTATCAGCAAAAGATCCATATGTTCCTTTGTCTCTTAAAAAAATTTGCTCAGAGCTTTATTTCTACATAAATTATAGGGATGGGCTTGGGTTGTGATATGGTTTCAGGTTACATTTACGGTTAAAGTTCAGGCTAGATATAGTATTTTGTCCACATGATTGTTGTTAAATATATAAATTCAACTACATATAGTTCAAGAAATTTGGTTGCATGACATATACTTCGGCGACGATTGCTCTGCTGTTAATTTTCTTGCACTAGGTGAGTTATAAACGTCAACCCTGGACCAACAGTCTACCTAATCCTATTTAAACCTTAACCCTAAACCTAAAACCCAATTGCAACCCACCCAACCCTACATCTTTTACAAAATAAAGCCTGGAGCAAGAGACCATTCAAATTAAATGCACTAATCTCTACAAATTATTTAATTCACCTGTTACAAATAATTGTACACCAATAGTCATAATGCGAATTACATAGAGTAAATGTTGCTGGTTTGTCCAACCTAACAACACATTGAGGTATGCAATTTACATTCTTACAATTGAAATACAAGTATTAGTAATAGTTAAATGCAATATTTTGTAAAGAGGCACTTAACATCATTAAAGTTGATTACATTGCAAAAATGGTCTATTCTCACTGGAGAAAATGTTGGGTCACTAGAAATGGATGGCAGAGCAGTTTTCCCCAAATCGCATATCTCACAATCTGCTTTTTCTCTTTACCATCAGTTGTTTGGTCATGGAATCCTGTCCAGCACGTTATCTGTTAGGCCCAGCAATGCGGAAGGGTACGAGTTTGCAGGAGAGGACCACTTCAGTCCATCATGTCTGGAGAGTGATAAGGGGATTCCCCTGGACGATGCGGGTAGACTGGTGCTCAGTCCCAATGGCCTCGCCGGAAAGAAGGAATTCCACAGGTAAGTGTTGGGCTTTGGTTCAGATTTGTTGACATCATTTTGCAGCATTGGATTTTGTAATATGCGCATCAAGAAGTTGTACATATATAAACATTCTTTGTTGTAGCGCAGTATACAAATAACGCACGTCCCAGAGTGCAATAGCGGTGAATGCAGTACGCGCGAGGTTTCTTTAGATTGGTGCCGCTCTGTGCAACGAGCCGCTTGCGGCGAGTTGACAGTGCGAACCATCTGAAGAAACCGAGCAAACACTGCATTTACGTTTCGCACAACAGGGTCAAGTGCGTTATTTGTTTTATAAAATAGCGACACAAACAGCAACAAACAAAAGTTTAGATCTTTTATAATAGTAATACGAGAGTTCGATCTAGATCTAACTGTTAGAGTTATGTTGGTTCTAGAAATAAAATGAGGGTCTAAGACCTTGCAGGCTTACCAAAAAGTCCACGGGATTCATTGTTTGATTAAAAATAAAATGCATAGGGTGTCTAGAGACGAGTCTACGTACATCAGACAGCTGAAATTCCTGGATTCATTATAAAATCCAAAAGTCAAAACGGGTCTAAATCCAAGGCAAAAGTAAAACAAAAATTTGCTTTCTAATAATACCCCGCTCTAGCTAGAGCTAAGCTACGCGTACGCTGCGCTGGGGATCATGGTGGAGCGTACAATATTAGCTACGCGCGTAGCCTATAGCCTACAATGCACTCGAGGGAGCGTACTAGTACTACGCGTACGCGCGCGCACTGGATCTCCATGGTCACGTACGCGCCGTGCAATATAACTTTTTACTGCGCTTTTTCTGCACTCATTTCTGCAAAATCGTGCTTGCATCAAAAATTTGTCAATGCCATGTGACGCGTATTGACCAATCACGATGCTTAAAATACTAGAGCCATTTTATAATAGAATATATACTTAATGTTGGATAGTTTCTGTGCTCTATAAATGTATTATTGTATGCCGGTGGGGTACTTTGGATTCAGCAGCGTTACGCCGCCGCCGCCGCATCCGCCGCCGCCGCGTCATATTCTTGTGTGCGCTCTCACTGCCACATTTCTTGATGGATTTCTTTCAAATTTTGTATGGAGGTGTATCCTGGTATAATCTACATACCTATAACTTTTGGTGATGCTGCCCCCAGTGTTCCGTCTTCTATAGGGTACAAGGCCATATTTCTGTGGATGGTTTGTGTGCGCTCTATAGGCCACATTTTTAAAGGGATTTTGTTCAAATTTTGAACGAAGGTGTACCTTGGTATAATCTATAAGCCTATAGATTTTAGTGATGCTGCCTCCAATTTTCCGTCTTTTATAGGGTCAAAGGTCATATTTTGATAGATGTCTTGTGTGCACTCTAGTGTGCGCTCTAACTGCCACATTTCTTGACGGATTTCTTTCAAATTTTGTATGGAGGTGTATCCTGGTATAATCTACATACCTATAACTTTTGGTGATGCTGCCCCCAGTGTTCCGCCTTCTTTAGGGTACAAGGCCATATTTTTGTTTGTGTGCGCTCTATAGGCCACATTTCTAAAGGGATTTTGTTCAAATTTTGAACAAAGGTGTATCTTGGTATAATCTACAAGCCTATAGATTTTAGTGATGCTGCTTGTATTAAGGTTCATTATAGTTTACTCTAGACCTCCACAAATTTGGTGCTGCTACCCCCCAGTATTCCATCTCTTATAGGGTCAAAGGTCATATTTAAAGGAATATCTTGTGTCGCTATGCAAATCACATTTCTTTCAAATTTTCTATAAATATGCATCATAATCTGATCTACACACCTATTATTTTGATGATGCTGCTCCTAGTCTTGACAATAGTCTGAGCCACTTGCGGCAATCTCTACGCATCCTTTTGTTTCACAAAGAGGAGAGGGAATCTTTGTCCCTCCTTCCACATAAGGATAACACAAAATCGCTGCCACTGCCGGGGGATACATTCGCATTGCGCGGCAATACAGATTGCGATATTTCTAGTTATTATTGTTATTATTATTAAAGTTGCAAGGAATGTAATCAACACAAAGAAACCAATTTGGTAGCAAGACAACTGAGAAAACAAACATTTTTCTTGTAAAAATCACATTTTAGTCTTTCTTCCAGCATTGGTCCATTTTGGTTTGTTGTGCACTGTACATATTAAAGAGAAGGTTGAGTTCTGGGAAGAGGTGAAAAATAATTTGTGAGCGTAATAATTCTTATTATGCAAGTGTGGAAGATCATCAGATAAGACATGTTCCCTGAAAAACATGGCTCTTCAAATGCCTTTATATTCGAAATATTTCAGTAACATCGTAAAACTCGGGGGTAGGATTTTTACACCACGTGTTCGTGTAGTCCCATATACATCTTTCTGTGTACAGTGTTTGTAACTTTACCAAGACTTGGCCAAATTTCTTATCATTTTGATGATTCTAGAACCTTGCAATACACACAAATTCTTATATGCTAGATGATCAACCTTTTTAGTCAATTCCACACCGTTTCTTTCACAATGCAATCGCATGACCAGAACTCAACTTCATCTTTAAACGACCCTTCATTCAGAAATGAAAATATTGTTTTTATATTAGGAACCTTTCTTGATAAATTGAATACATTAAAGTGAAACGCTATGTATCTGATTTTATTGTGATGTATAATAAGGTCTGTTTTTGAGGTGCGTGTATGGATACATGAGATGTAGATATCATATTACTCGGTATATAATATGTATACAATTAATTCAGTTTATCAAGCAAGTTGAAATAGGCTGCTGTTTTCTAATTTGGGATCTCTATTTTTGAAAGTGCTCTTTTAAAAAAAGAAGGCACAAATGCAAGGCTGTTGCAGTTTAAAAAAAAAACATGTTCCCACGTTTGTAATATATAATAATAATAATAATAACAATATTTATAAAGCGCAACATATCCATCTCTAGAGATGCTCAAGGCGCATACAAATAATTTAAATTAATATTCAACATACTTAAGATTAAAGAAATATTAAATGTTAACTTGCATTAGATCATACAACTTCATGGTGCCAAGGTACATACAATGTGGCACAGTGCGATTGTTTGTTTTGCATGCATTGTATAAAAAGAACATTGAAATTTAACAATATGCATTGAGCATCAGGTGAGTTTTAAGCCTAATTTTGAAAGTAGAGAGAGTGTGCACATAGTGCTCCAATTTACACCTAAGGTGTAGTGCTAGGATGTTGAAGGTTTTATAAAACACTATTCTGTCTGTGTCTTGGCAGTGCTCTGCTCGACACCCCAGGTGTAGACCCCAAACTGCTGAAGGAAGAATGGGTGTTTAACCACTACAAGTGGATCATCTGGAAAGCAGCTACCATGGAAGTTGCGTACCCTCTCCAGCTTGGTGGAAGGTAAGAACTGGGAGATATCGGATAGAATTGAAGGAAAAAAAGAAAAAGAGAAAATTAAAACGTTGAATTTAGCAGTTTATTTGAAGTGAGACTGCAGAAGATGGGATTTAAGGTAATTTGGTTATTGGGTATTCTTTCTCTTCCACAAACATGTGCGATAAGGGCTTTGCTCTGAACATATTTTTTGTCTGTAATGTGTTGGTACATATATTTCATGTACAAATCTATTCTTTTCTTTGTATACACACTCTCTTCCTCTCTCTCTCGCGCTCTCTCTCTCTCTATCTCTATCTCTCTCTCCCTCCCTCTCCCCTACCTTCTCTTCTCTCTATCTTTCTCTCTCCCTCTCTCTCTCCCTCTCTTCATTGTACCTCAAAATTGCCAGGCAATGAGTTATTGTATGTGTCTTCTAAATAGTATTATGTCACCTACAAACTGGAGTTTTACACATGGCTTGATAAGATGAGACATGTATTGGAAATTGATTCTACCACCATGAATGAAAAAGATAACAACAAAACTATCATTATTGTGAAACTGATGACACAAGTTTTAAATTCAACAAATTGTGGCATCTTTAATTGCAAATTAGTAAATGACCATCTTCAAGTAAACTGTGAACCCTCTTATCCTTCAGCATATCAATTTAGCAGAGCTCCCTGGCACGAAAGAATGCATGCATTGCAGTAAAAATTTTACAAATCAAAACAGGAACATATGATTAGGAATCATCTTCAACCTGGTTCCCAAAGACTCTTGGTCTAATGGAAGTACAGAGATGCCAACCTGTACGATTTTATCGTATTTAGTACAATAAAAAATGTGAAATACTGTATCGCCTCTCGAAAATATGACTTTTCATCTTGCAACAAAAAACAAAACAAAAAACAAACAAATAATATAAACCGCAGAATCGCATAGAAACATTTACAAGTTAACCCAAGGCAACCCTGACAAAATCTTTGATTTACAATATTCTCATTAAATGTTATTATACAACTCACTCCCAGATCCTAATCAAATGATTGGTCATGCGCGGTCATGTGTGATTCATTTACTGAGCCTATTGCACTCGTTTTCATGAAATAAGTGCAATATTTTCCAGTACTATTGAACTCGTTTTCAGAGCGCAGTAGTTCACGTAGAGGTTAGAGCGCGTAATACTGCGTGAGCATGAGCCTATTCTTGCGCAGCACTATGCATAAATGGGTAGAGGTAATTAGTGCGCTTGCTATATCTTTAGCTATGTGTGTTTATTTGTCAGCCATACTGTCATAAAACAATCTTGAATGAATTCGTTTTACATCAAATAACAATGATCTAGGAGTTTCGTTGTATAAAACAAATGATGCATGTTTTCATTCGTTCATTATACGATCTATCCGCCCTCGTTGAAGATGTGAGTATCTATCGCACTCAGCCTAACGGCTTCGTGCAATATATACACACAGCCTCAACTCGAGTGCGGATAGATCGTATAATGAACTCATGCGCATGCATCATTTGTATAATGATAGAGCAAACACTTTAATTGCCCTTCTTACCAGTAAACCATTTTTCTGACATTTTACTGGCCCTCTCCATCCATATTTCTGTGTATTTGTTTCAGATTCTTGACACCGA
Source organism: Strongylocentrotus purpuratus (assembly GCF_000002235.5). NCBI lineage: Eukaryota > Metazoa > Echinodermata > Echinoidea > Camarodonta > Strongylocentrotidae > Strongylocentrotus > Strongylocentrotus purpuratus. The sequence continues at coordinate 24,237,708 of NW_022145596.1, forward strand.
ACTGGGTCCTGCTTCAGTTGAAGTACCGCTACGACAGAGAGATAGACCACAGTCAACGCCCCGCCCTGAGGAAGATCCTTGAGAGAGATGACGCAGCGTCTAGGAGAATGGTCCTCTGTGTAGCAGCTATTGGGAACCCAGGATCTTCAGCAGGACATGACGGAAAGGGTGCAGAACAACGAAAGGTGGGGCTTAGAATTTAGCCTGATGTTTTCGATGATTAATAGATTGTTAAAGGCATTGTTTAACAGTTTCTGTGATATGGTGTAATATTGAAGCCCTAAAAAAAAAAATTGCGCTTCAAAATGATCTTGAAGTGCCTCAAAAAAGTAAACATCTTTGAGTGACCAGTTTTACCATACTCATTTCCCCCAATAGACTGTAATGTAACAAAAACCGTTAGGAAAACGAAAAATTAAATTTTGATTTCCAATCATAAATATCTTGATAATCAGACAGGTGATCGACATGTAAAAGTCATTGGATTCCTGACTGACCTAAAGATTTATAATTATGATTGCAGCATGAGCTAAATCCAGGAATTTGTTTCAGAATCTGAGGCAATGTTACCAAGTCACTTTTGCAAGTTTGTTTATTGCTACATATGGGGACATATGGAAATTAACCCTTGGGATTTGGTATTTATCAATGGATTCTTGTTTTCCTCTCTGTCTCCCTGTAGAGTTTGCAAGCCGTATCCCACCCTACACTAGAGCTGACCGATGGCTGGTACAGCATCCCAGCTGCCATTGACCCACCCCTTGCAAACCATGTCAGGTCTGGCAGGATTGTTTGTGGTACCAAGCTGTGCATATCTGGAGCAGAACTGGTTGGAGCACAAGATGCGTGCTCTCCTTTAGAGGTTGGTGTCGTAGGAAGATAGAAGTTATTTTACAATTAGCAAGTCCCCACTGAAAATATAAAATAAATTACAATAGAAATATAATTTAACAAAAAATATATAAATAAAAATTAAATAAATATTCAAAATAAGATAAGAACTAAAATGCCTTCTAGACAGAAAATCATGAATATAACATCTTTTGCATTCATATCTCCTGAAGAGTCAATATTTTGGGGGAAATGTCATTACTATTTGTCAAAATGAGCTCATATCACTACATGTGTACCGGTACTTGGTTTAAAGCGGAACTGCACTAATTGTAGTTACTTGCACCCTCTTTATAGCAAACAATGCCTAAGAGGTACCCGTTGGTCCCCCATGGTACCCTTTTTCTTATGTTAATTGAGAGCTGATTTGATGAGATAACCACCTACCAGTGACCACGCATGGAGGTCTAAACCATCCTGGCCATAACCCTTGGTACATAGTTTCATTTTCATATCATAAGCATGTTAAATGGGTTCCAACAGAGTTAGAACTCTGTACTCAGCCTCACCTTCCATCAGGGTTAATTTATTCCCTGTAAATGTTTGTATCCCATGGATTTGACAAAATATAAGAGTAACAATTTTTGAGGTCAGAAATTGAAAATAAATTAGCATGTAGCTAGGCATTTAAAATTTCATACTATTGAAAACATGTGCATGTCGTTTGTTCAATCACAGATTCCTGAGGGTCTGAAATTGAAGATAACAGCTAACTCCACCCGGCGTGCCCGCTATGATGCCAGGCTGGGTCTCCAGGCTGACCCCCGACCTTTCCCCCTCCCTATGACCTCTCTGCATCCAGAGGGTGGTACTATAGGGTGTTTGGATGTTCTCATCCTCCGGACATACCCCATGCAGGTAAGCTCCTACATGCATGACCTGGGGGATATTTAACAAAGATCCTAAGTCGAACTTAACTCTAAGTTGGACTTAAAAACTATGGAAAGCCGTTAGCATCTTTAAAAGGCATAACATGTTTATTCAAATCATTCATATTTTCTATTATCAAGGAGATTTCATGTTCTTGATGTGGAATTTATGAAAAGTCTAAAATACTTGAATTTTCGCTTTTGAATATATTTTATTTTAAGGCTACAAATGGCTCTCCATAACTTAAGGTCAAACTAAGAGTTAAGTTTGACTTAGGATCTTTGTTAAACACCCCCCTGTGACAGTTTGATGAATGTGTATATTCATTTCAATTCAATTTCGATACACTTATTTTTTTGTCAACATGAAATAATAAACTTGTACAAATAATTTGTTTGAAAACATAAGCTTAAACTTATTTACACTTAGCATTTGTTTTTCAAGTTGATGTTGCTGGCATATAAATACGTATATGTGTTAATATGACGTTTATGTTTAAAACTTATACACGTGATAAGTAGATGTGACAAACGGATAGTATGTGAAAAGTTGATTTGTCCCGATTTATGTTTCTAGAGAATGTGATATATTCAATAAAGCTTCCATCTAAAAACACTCAACATTGGCCCTAATTCAACAATCAACCTAACATTCTAAAGTTACAAAATAAAAACACCACAAAAACCATCAAATTTACCAGGGGTACGACTAATTCAGTCATTAACTGTAGATACAATGTCCTCTCCTGTTTAGTTTATGGAAAAGCTTCCCGAGGGGGGCAGTGTGTTCCGCAATGCCAAGGAAGAGGCGAAGGCAGCTGCTCTGCACGCTAGTCGGAAACAGAACAAAATGGAGCAGCTCTTCACACAGATCCAAAAGCAGTTTGAAGCAAAGCAGGCTACTAAAGGTATTCAACTTTTTTGATATCGAGATTCTCTTGCTTTACGGTAGACCATGGCACTGTCTCACATACAGTTGCGATTGATTCCAACCAATTGCAACTTGAAATAATTTGCAACTGTGTACTTAAGAGATAGGAGACTGCAAACTTGTGATTGAGTCAGATCAATCGCAACTTGAAATTTCTCACAACTGTGTACTCAAGAGATAAGAGTTGTGATTAATTTCAAGTTGCGATTGATTCAAATCGATTGCAACTTTGTATAAATGGCTCAGGGCCCCATCTTATTAAGAGTTGATATTAATCGCGATTTATTTGCAATTGATATCAATCGCAACTGTACATAGGAGGTAGAAAATTGTAAACTTGTAATTGATTGGAGGACTTGCCCAAATCAATCGCAACTTGAAATGATCTCAACTGTGTACCTGAGAGATAAGAGTTGCGATTAATTTCAAGTTGTGAGTGATTTGAATCATTCGCAACTTCTTAAAGACAAGGCCCAGATATGTGCCGTATGATATTGAATGGTAGAGAAAGTTGTCAGGGTATACCAATGTAACTCTTTCAAAGGAATAAGAGCCATGAAAAGGGCTGATGAGCTCTGCGGAGAGGTCGTTGTTTTCAACGTTTCGATCAGTATGCTCTGAATGTCTTCCTGAGAATGTATGATATTATCTTAATGATGGTTATTTTGACAGTACAGGCTTCTGCTTCATGCAAAATTAAGGATTGGGATTCATCTTAATCTGTCTTCGGTGTACAAGTTAGATTTTCGAAAAACTTTATTGCAACATAGAAATTATGAAATCGGGGGCCATTTGCTAAATTTGCCAAAAGACAATATTATTAATTATTATTATTCTGTTTTTGGCGTCACCTGTGCCTGGGAGGCGAAAAGCTGAATCACTGTAACCCTCAGGTCTCTCCTCCCATTACAACTGATTGGGGGTTTGCAAGTACTAGTACACTGGGTGCCCCCCTACTCGTCTACAAACAGTACAGTGTGTTGTTAATATGGTTTTATAGTTTTTACAATAGATTCACATTGTCTATTAATAGTCTTTCATGGCATATGCAGTTTAAAAGGAAAAGCAGTAAGAACATTATTCGTCTTCTTACATCAATGCAGGTCAAGGAGGTAAAAGGAGACGATCTTTGCCCTCGTCCAGGAGCAGGAATCCTGTGGAAGTCGAGAAACTACAGTCGGGTGAAGAACTGTTTGAAGCTATGGAAGCCGCTATTGATCCTGCTGCGTTTGAGGTAAGTCAGGGGTTTCTTGCATTTGTATTCAATACAAAAAAAATCCCAGCACTAATTATGATTATCTAAAACAAAGCATGATTATATAAAGCCAAGGATGATGAGCAGAATAGTATAGATATATTGACTGCTATGAAAGCCATCTCTGTTTCTATAGGCTCAAGGGGGCGTTACTATACAAATTATACACAGCAGTGACGGCAGTAAGAATTATCCACACAAAGTACCTTTGGAACAGTCTGACACGCCCGAGGCAATAGCCGAGGGTGTTTGGACTGTTTTGAAGGTTTTATAAGATTATGTTTTATTTGTTTTATGACTTGATTTTACTAATGACTGGTCATTATCAACATTAAGTGTTAGGCAAAATAAATGCCTAGTCACGTGTACACTGTCAGCCAATCATTTGAATAGGATCCACATCGTCATCTTATAAATCCTGCTATAAAACTGAGGCGAGCCGGGAGAGCCAGTATAGAAACAGCCATGCTTCGTATATTAAAGCAGTCCATATATCTTTTATATACAGAATTGAAGCAAATTCACAAACAAATCTACAAAGAATTCTTATGTTATCTTTTTCTTGAGTAAAGGCTGGTTAAAACATCACAGCAAATCTAAGACACTGTCTGTAAATCTTTGCTGGAAAGTTGCCTGAATGTAGCGATCATTCCGGAATCGCAGACAAAAAGCACTGTTTGGTATACGCGCTCGCACAAGAAACTTTTTACACGTAAACCAATGGGGATCCCTGGAGGGGGAAAAAATCCAGAAAATGCGGGATGTCCCGCTTTCTTTATTTTTTGAAATATTTTTAAAAATGAAATCTGATCTTTTTCTATAGTCATTAATCAGTCAATCAAATAATGCCCAGTTTTTGTAACCTAAAGCATTAAAAACAGGTATTTTTTAGGCCTCTGGATACCCTTTCTTACATGCCTGAAAGCGCCAAAACCCATGAGCTTCCAGGGGCCCTGCCCTTTGGACCCCCTTTATACGCTCTGCTTCTCTCTAATGGACTCTTGATTACAGTTGTCCCACATTACAGTTTGGAAAACTTGGCAAGTCTGCATATTCATAGAGGCCTTTAGCAGGAAAATCAGTCACGGGAGAATTAATTGTTATGGTACTGGATGATTCATGATCTTCATGAAACCTTAGAGTCATTAGCATGTCTGGCTCATGTTTTCGTATTTAATTGACAGCAACCTCCGTGTAACAATCCAATATGCATGGCATAAATAAGTTACTTGTGACTTCTATTTATGGTAAAAGATAATCCTTCAAATCATGCCCTCGGATTATAACTGATTGTTGACAAGAAAATGCATTGGTAATCAAACTAATGATATTTTGAAGGGATGTTTATGGTAAACATATATAGAGGGAAACTTTAAAGCTAGCAGAGAGTTTTGGTATTACCGGTATGTATTTTCTATCAACATTTTTAAAAGCAGATATTGTTTATTTCAGTGAATTCAACTGATTGAATGTTTTTGCTTTCTGTGTTTGCACGCCTATCAGAGTTCACAAAGTTACATAAAACAAGCTTATATGTAGACTTACATTTAAAAGTTCCTTTAATAGTATAGTGTTCCTTTAATGGTATTTTCAATTGAACTCGCTGAATGTTTCTCGCTGTGTTTTAGACTATTCTGAGTGATCATCAACGATCTGCTCTTCATGCTTATCAGAGATCACAAGAATTAGATGAAACAGGCTGATATGCAGATGCTCCTTAATAGTACTTTCGATAGTACATTTGATAGTATGTTTCACAGGACCTTTAATAGTATTTAAACAGTAATTCAAATGCTTGAATATTTCTTTGTAGACCATTTTTTATGAGCATAAACGATCTATCCTTCATGCTTTCAGAGATCACAAAATTTAGATGAAACAAGTTGGTTTTCAGATTCTCTTTAATAGTACTTTCAATGTTACATTTGATAGAACATTCATTAGTACCTTCATTAGTAATATAATAATAATAAAAATACAGTATTTGTTATGCGCCATCAATCTAGTAAACTATTCTGAGGCGCAGAGGGATAGAATTAGAAGAGTTACATAGGGAAATAAGGACAACAAAAATGCATAGATGTACATTAAACATATAATTAACTAAAATAACATGTGAACATATATGACTTTAGATTCTTTTTAAATGTTTCTAGAGATTCTAGTGATTGGATCCTCAGTGGAAGAGCATTCCAATGAGATGGTGCCACCGAAATAAACTTTTTCTCCCAGAGTAGACATAGTTCTTTGGACTGTTAACTGTTTAGTACCAGAAGAGCGGAGATTTCTGCCTGGGATATATTCTGTGATGAGATTCCGCAAGTACTGTGGAGCCAAACCATACATTACTTTCCATGTGTGGAGTACATTTAATTCCACTGATGAATGTTTTTCTTTCTCCCTGTGTTTGTAGTCTGTTCTGAGTGAGCGTCAGTGTTCCACCCTCCATGCCTACAGAAGACTACAGAATGAGGTGAAACAAGCCGACCTGCAAGCTGCTTTTAATCGATCTCTTGCTCAGCAAAATAAAGAGGTATACTACACATTAACCCAAGTGTTTCACAAAGACTAGGTTCGACTTTAAGTTGGTCTTAACTATGACAGGCCGTTCATGCCACCATTTGCTCTCACCGTTAGAATTTTTACATCTTATTTCTTCCTTCAATAATGAATTATAAAAACCGTAAATTTGTAGATTTGTGACCACGATTTGTACGTCCCTTGAGAGACCAATGCCAGTAAATGGAGAGAGCAAACAGTGGCATGAACGGCTGGCCATAGTAAGGTCCAATTTAAAATCGATCTCAGTCTATGTGAAATATAAGTTTATTTTCCTTTTCTAAGCATTAGATATTATTCATTGTGCTTCTAAATGAGTCCTGCAACAATATAAATTACAAAAACACTGAAACCCTCTACTCCAAATGAAATCCCAGCATGGTTAGCATAAACAAGAATCAAGCAGCATCTTGCTTTTACTCTCTCACACTCTCTTTTTTCCCCATCTTCCTTTACTTCCCTCCCTCTGTCTCTGTCTCTCTCTCTCTCCTCTCTCCCACTCTTTCCCTCTCCCATCTGTCTCCCTTCTCTCACTGTCTCTCTTGCTCTCTCTCCCCTTTTTCATTTTTTCCCTTCTTTATCTCCTCTGGCTCGCTCTCCCTCTCTCTCTCTCACTCGCTCTTTCCCTCTCTCTCTTTCTCTTTCACTTTCACTCTCCCTCTCTCTTGTCTCCATCTCTTTATCTTAGGGCAAGTTTGAAAGAACAGTAGTCCCTCTCATGAAGGTTCGTGTAGGAGACTATAATGCTTCCACCAGCAAGGGGCAGCAGACAACTTTCCTGACACTATGGCGACCTCCAGATGATCTTGTGACCGAGCTTGTTGAAGGGAAAAGGTTTCGAATATCATCCGTAGCTACTTCAGCAGGAAGGTAATTGCCTTATACTTGGTGAAAAGTCAAGGAATGTTGTAAGATTTGATTCTTCATACTGTCAAGTCTTCTGTGGCATTAGAATGATAGCTATGAAGGACACTTTTGATATTTGTTATAATGTCATTATGCTATGTATTAGAATTGAATGTATTATATGTAGTCTATCAGTGATATCATTGTGTAACTTGAATGATTTGAGTAGTAATTAATAAACAGGAATAAAGTCTGTGTGCAAGGATGGGGAATCTTCATATTTCAATAAACAATCTGTAATTAGGAACTAGATTCTAAACTTCTTAAATGACTAATCATATCATACACCACTGGAAATGTTTCAATTTTCATTAATTAACAAATTTTACACGCTCTTACCCTTTTACAAGATTGAATACATGTAGTATATAGTATAATAGTATATTTGTAAAGCGCTTAGAGACATTGTATTAAGCGCTATATAAAAGCTAAATAATAAATAATAATTGAATCACATTATTTCTAAATCATTTTAAAAGATGGAACTCTTTTTCCACACACACACAGGAATATGCCTGGGATGTGTCCTGTTCAGCTAGCCTCCACCAGAGCCACCCGATACGAGGAACTCCCTGCTGCCAGCCTCAAACTGCAGAGAAGCTACATACCAAGGGCAGCTGCCTCGATGCAGTGGCTGGGGAGAGGCTACACACAGGCAGCGTACGGTGAGCTGGATGCTGTAGGGATAGTGGTATCATTGGATGAACCCAGGTGAGTTTTTTTTAATTAATTAATTAATTTATTTATTTTTTATCTTTTGTCAGGGTAGCTCATTCACCAATAAGTAGTGGTCTTCCATAGGGCCCTGATTAATTATGAACATATTAACATCAAAAAGCATAACGCTTATACAGAACAGTTGAAATATAATTCCATAGTACATTTAGAAAGATATAACACAGCAATAATAGAGGTGGCACAATAAAAAAAATACTCTTTTGCAAAATGATCATATATCAGTAACCTAGTTCATCCCTCCCCCCCCCCCCCAATAAAAAAAAACACATACACATGATGCAGAATACTGAGAAGAAAAGGCACCACAAAACTGTACCTGTAGATAAAGGTTGATTATCTTTTTTGTTTGAAGCTTCTACCCCCCCCCCCCTCCCATTTTGAAATAGATTTGTGCGCAATCGAGACTGAGAAGGATGCATTTAATTTCATCTACACTGACTAATCCAATCCAATCCACACAAATGAATACTAGCCAATATGAGCAAGTGAAGATTAAAAAATCGAGCTAGTTGTTTTAATGATTGGAAATAATAATAAACAATTCTTGTATGGCAGCTAACACGTTACATAATGGGTTATTGTCCTCGAACCAAAGAATTGTGGTAGCGATGGGAAATTCAGAACCGTTTTAAGCAGCAGTTGTTTTATTATTCAATTATCTTTTGAAGCTGTTCATGAAGCAATGTTTAATATAAAGATGAACTTTGTTTGCATATGAAAGAGGAAAACAAACTTTAAAGAAAAAATTCTTCCTCCTTCCTCCTTCCTCAGCAGGTCGCATCCAGGAAGCTCACAATATCATGCAGTTTACCTAGCTGATCAAGATGCCGCTGTCATGGTCATCAAATTCTGGACTAGCCCTTCAGTAAGTTCTTCTTGTTCTGATAATCTTCAAAGGGCTATGCAGCCTATCAGCAAGATCTGTAGTTTTTGTATGCAGACCACTAAATACCAGGGGAGTGTTTCACAAAGACTAAGATTGACTTTAAGTTGGACTTAACTATGGCAGGCCATTCATGCCACTGTTTTCTCTCACCGTTTACTGGTATTAGTCCCTCAAGGAACGTACAAATCATGGTTACAAATCTACATAATTTACATTTTGTTACAGTTTATAACTGAATATTATCTTAAGATCATAATTGAGAGACCAATGGTGAGAGGAACCAGTGGCATGAATGGCCTGCCATAGTTAATTCCATCTTAAAGTCGATCTTAGTCTTTGTGAAACACCCCCAGTTCTACACTTTGCGAAAAGTGTAGCATTCTAACATACATAGGTCATGACCCTCCTACCTACAGAGCCTCCAATTAATGTTCTAGTCTGAAGAATAATAAGGTTATCTTGTATGGTTCTGCTTGTATCAAAAGATGCATGTGCAGGATATTTTCACGCTTCATCATTGATTTCCAATAAGGCCTAAAAAGAAAAGATGTTGTATTTCCCTATGCGACCGACCCAAAAATCTTTGAAATCTACGGTCGGCTTTCTAAAAAAGTTTTTTTTTGTTACTGTTTTTTAGAAAATAAATGTACTGGAGCATTCAAAACTGAAAAATATCAGCCCAAAGAGGGAGCAAAAAAAAAGAAGAAAGATTTCTGACCTAAATTCTCACCTAAAGGGCAATACAACATCTTTTTTAAAGGCCTACAGGTAATTGTAATGTAAATTATGTAGGGAATGTCAAATTTACTTGATTGCTAAGCTCTGATCTCTGACCTCGTTGATAGCTCCCCTGCAGCAACTGTCGGAGGTTTGTACAAGTTCAGGACAAATGACTGTTTTTTTTTTCATTCCTTTCGCATGTTGGAATTCATGTTCTGAGTCATGAATATACATCATTTTGCTTTTTCTCATTCGTTTGATATTGCATTTAAGATTAGAATAGCTGGTGTCTTGTCATTTATCATTTTAGATTATATAATGTGTATCAACGGGTGATTTATAAAAATACAAATAAAACCACGTCCATTGCATCTGGAATATACAAGAGATTCGCAAGAACATAAGAATGTTTTAATGATGTCACAGTATGAACCCTGATTCCTTAAGTTTTTATCACTGCATTTTTCATCAAATTAATACCATGCGCGAGGTTAAGAGTGAGGCACTAGATTAAACATTTAGCCTGACGGTAGTGAAGTAAGACAAATAACTGAAGGGAAGATGACAAAACAGGCACTGAAAATGTGTGAGATGTCATGAGACATCGCCTGCTTGTGCAAATCATGTTCAACATGTGACGTTACACATCTCAGCAGCGTTCGAAGCTATAATTAAATGTTTTGTAATTGATAATCATTACTTTGAATGTTTCCAAGCATTGAATGTTAGTAACCTTGTCCAATCAAAGTTTCACCTTTGTAATAATGACAATAAACTGAGTTTTTAAAATCAATGAAACTTTTATCTTTAAAGGCTCTCAACCTGGATGACATGCTCAAGCCAGGCTCCTTCATCTCGGTCAGCAACCTCCAGTACCGCTCACTCTCCAGCACCCTGTCAGCGGTGGCTCTCCCTACCGCTACGGCATCGGACTACACCGTCTTCACCCCCAACCCCAAGGCAGGCTACCTGCAGGCGGCCCTCAGTCAGCTCAGAGGGGCGATCAAGGTGGGCTATTTGCTTCATGCCTGGGACCCGTTTCACAAAGCCCTTTTTCAATGACAAATGACTAAAATCAGTGACAAATCTGCTGATAATCAATCAGAAGCAAGGATTTCAGTAGCTTATAACAAAAACTGTCATTTGTCACTGATGATAAGTATTGTGAACCCCCCCCCCCCCCCTGAGCTATTATACAAATACAGTCAAACCTGCTTTAGTGACCACCGGTCTACAAACACCACATCTTTTGTTTCCCTTGAAAATGGTTCCTCATTGAAACATGTACTAAAGGAACCTGTCTAAAAAGACAACCTGTCATCAAAGACCACATTTTTTGTTTCCCTTGAAGATGGTTTCTCATTGAAACATGTACTGTTAAACTAAAGGAACCTGTCTACAAAGACCACATCTTTTGTTTCCCTTGAAAATTGTTCCTCATTGAAACATGTACTACAGGAACCTGTCTACAAAGACCACATCTTTTGTTTCCCTTGAAAATGGTTCCTCATCAAAACATGTACTAAAAGAACCTGTCTACAAACATCACTTTATGTGTTTCTCTTGGGCGGTCGCTATAGACAGGTTTGACTGTACTATATTTCAGGAGGTTTAACCCCCCCCCCCCCCCCCTTGGGCTGCCAAGTGAAAATGTGATGTGCATATAAAAACGCCATCATGTGTCCAGACCCACACAGTATCCGCATCGCCATTAGGTCAACCCCCTCCCCCCCCCCCCCCCAACACATGATAACTCTGGATATAACTGTGTATTAATCTGTTACTTGAATTAAAAGATGTTATCATGCACTGCTTTCTATGGTCCCCAATGTGTTAGTAGATGCCAGGAAAATATCACTTACAGAGGTTAAAAATAGCCACAAAAAATTGCATCACCGCTATGCGGCTCATGGACGATTCTCGGCATTGTCATTGGGTCAAATCTAGATCCGCCCCTGCTGGTGTTCAATTTTGTTTAGATTATAGCTATTAGTATGGCACGTATCTACATTTTAGAAATGTGAATGTTTGAATTGTAAACTTTTAATTAAAATGCAATTTTTCTTTGATAGAGGAAAGATAAGAAAAAATTGGTTTCAAGTTGATTTTGGCAGGGAATTCAAGGGGTCATTTAAAATTTGTTTTGACTTGATTACATTGTCTTTCATTTCACAGGATGTACCCAAGTGTTTGGAGTTGATGCAGAGGAAAGTTCAGCAACTGAAAGATGCCCCTTCTCAGCCAGCATATCCAGGCTCCACCCCAAGAAATCATCCATACACAGCTGGGAGAGAAAGGGTCACCACTCCACTTGCTGGGCTGAGTCGGGCACGTTCTGGTATTCAGTCTTCCCCTCCTACCTCAGTGACGTCACAGGGTCAGCCGTATCAATTGATGACTGTCCGCTCCTGTCCTAAGAACTTCCCGAAGACCTCCCAGCCCACCAGGGATGAGAACCTCAACCCTAGGATACAGGTAGCAGGTAGTACCCCATCACATAGTCATCCAGGCACATCAAGGGTATCTACTAACCCTACTCCTAGGACACCTTGTCAGTCTCAAGTGTCTGCAATATCAGGGGTTGATGTGTCTCCAAGGGTGCTGGCACAGCATGTGGAGCTAGAAAGAAGATCTCAGCTCTTGTCTCGTATCCCTTCGCCTCCACCCCTCTCCCCGCTTCCGTACCCTGCAGCATCACCTGCCCTGAAGCGCGGTTTCAAGATACCCTCGCCACTTGTCAGAGGATCGCAGAAACCGGACCCTGAGAAGTCGCTGAGAAAGCGACTTCGAGATGAATTGGAGGAGCAAGATGACAAAGACTCTGAACAGCAGAGCAAGCAGCAGTCGGATATTGGATTTGATGAAGGTGAAAACACATACAAAAAGCAGAAAACAGACAACCACGTAGACACTCCAAATCAGAAAGAGGTAAAATCTTCCTCTGACAATCAATCTAACCTTGATGATAAGATAAAGGAATATGAAGATAGATGTGAGGATGACTTTGGTGATGACTTGGGTCTATCTGCATCAGGTTTAAAGGAACTGGAGATGAGTTGGTCCCAGTCGGAGCCCTTGCCTGAACCTGCGGCACGAGACCAAACCTTGAAGATGAACACGTGTCAAGCTGAAGAGGGTTGTCCATCTAGGAGTAACGACATCTTGGATAAGGACAAGGATGCACTTCCTACAGATATGAGCTTAGAAAAGGATAATCATCGTATTTCAGGGCTAAAAGATGAGAAGCATGTAGCTTCTGGTATTGAAAAGGCTGTGGAGGGGACAGTTCAGGCCTGCAAAGATGTGGTTAGTGGTTATGAAACGGAATGTGACGTTGTGCCATGTACAGAACCTGTTCAACCCGAACAACTTGCTGATCATACAGGTGTGAATCGTGATGACCCCACCCATCCAACAACAAATAATTATAATGTAACAATGACCAATGCATCTGAAACTACAAGTATGTGCAAAGTGGAAGACTCCAGTGCTCTTATTTTGCCACCACATTGTGAAACCATTGGTGAAAACGTGGAGGCAAATGGTGCAGGCATTATGGAGAATGTCAAACAAGTTACGGACATACCGGATCAGGTTAGTGCAAACCTGAACGATCTTGAAAGCGTCAAGGAAACCCTTGCAGCTGAGAATCACCGGAACTCTGAAGGTTCAGCATCTTCCAACCAAACAAAGGACGCCACCAAAGAAGACAACTCACAGGGAAGCAATTTTTCGCAACAATCCAGAGGTAATGACTCTTCCCAGAACTCGGTACCTGTGGATGGATCGCAGGATAGCTCTAAACAGGACAAATCCTCTGGGCCTTCAAGCCCCAAGAGCAACAAGCGGAAGTGTCTTAGTCTTCAAAGAAAGAAAGCTCTTCCTGAGGAGGCTGGTGCTGTGATCGAGATCCTGGAGGATGACAACCCACCCTTGCTCAAGAGATCCTCCAGGCTCAGACTACAGCAGAAGAAAAGCTATAAATTCTAGACCAAGGTAGGGAATTCACAGCATAAGTCACATACGGCTATTATCAGTATTACAGTCAAACCTGCTTTAGCAACCACCTGTATAGAAAGACCACCTGTCTACAAAGACCACTTTTTTTGTTTCCTTGGAATATGGTTTCTCATTGAAACAACTAAAGGAACCTGTACATAAAGACCACCTGCCTTTAAAGACCACTTTTCTTGTCTCCCTTGAGTGGTCTTTATAGATAGGTTTCACTGTATTTTATTTGACGACACCAGGGAGCCGAAAAGCCAAATTATTCATCAAAACCATCAGCATCTTCTCTGGGTAGCGCTGATTGTGAGTAGAGAGTGTTTCCCCACACTGGGGTTCAGCCTACTCTTGTCCAAAGACTCTTAATGTGCATACGTAGGCAGCGACTATCATGCTTATCGGGCCTCTGGAACCTAGCCTTTGTCTGTGAGATAGAGGTGTGGCACGAGGACACCCAACAATAGCTTCAGTCCTGTAAGCCTGGGCTGGGTCTGAACTCACAATATATGGATCGATAGGCAGATGCTCTACCAATTGAGCTAACCTATCTCCTTGTGTTTGTAAGAATAGAAGGAAAACAGATCATCCATCTAGCCGCAATCCATGCCACAGTATTTACCCTCTTATTACCTCAATTGAAATGCAATGTACTTCATACATGGTTCCCCTTTGTTATGAAATGTTTGTAATTCCAAGGTTATGTACCACATCGATGGCATTACAGTTCACTATTTTTTTATATTTGTTTTTTTAAGTTCCTGTCAAGGCAGAATTTCGTATTTCATATTTTGTATGGTTTATACTTAAGATGGCACGTAAAAGTAAAAAGCAACAGCTTTTAAAATGTCACAGGTGCTTCACTGTACAGTTCACTATTTGTTGTATTTGAAATGAGAAACAAAAGAGGATGCCAGACCAAGAGTTGTATATCTTCAATCATAGATATGAATGAGTGTGATATTGCCTGTCTGAAGGTGCAATAGTTCATTGGTTTCAGTACTATGCTAATCTGAAAACTATTACAGTGCTTTATATACATGGACATGTACAACAGTATCTATTGAAATCACATTGTACAGTATACAATGATTGTACTTGTAAAAAGATTGTATGCCTTGGAGTTCATTTGATAGAACTATTGATACATATGATATATGTATGTAGTTAGCCTACCAATTCACCTTAGTAGTTCACATACTTCAATATTGTTAGGTAGGTACATGTATTTACAGACAAGTATACTTAAGTTGAGTTCTGGTCATGCAATTGCATTGTGAAAGAAACGTTATGGAATCGATCAGAAAATGTTGATCATCTAGCATATAAGTATTGGTGTGTACTGCAAGGTTCTGGAATCATCAAAGTGATAAGAAATTTGGCCCAGTCTTTGTAAAGTTACAAGCACTGTACACAGAAAGATGTATATGGGACTACACAAACATGTGGCATGAAAATCTGTCCCGATTTGTATAATGTTACATGCCATATTTAGAATATTAAGGCATTTGAAGAGCCTTGCTTTTCAGGGAACATTTTTTATCTGATGTTTTTCCACATTTGCATAAAACAATGATAACGCTCACAAATTATTGTTCACCTCTTCCCAGAACTCAACCTTCTCTTTAAGTATGGCTTATTGTATCTTTGATCACCATGTTGCCTCTCTGTCTCTGTCTCGTGTTTTAACTATGAACCTCACCTTGATACTGATAGGCTTACAGGATACATTTGCATTGTCAAGACAGTGATTGAATTATGGGAGGTATTTGTCTGTCTTTTGTAATGCAAGGATGATCATAAAGGACTGGACTGTTTAAATATATTGTTCACTTAAGAGATCACAAAACAATTTATAAATAAGCAAGCAGGTTAATTCTAGCTCATGCTTGAATGCTCATACTTATTCACATTTACCTGTCTGCTTAAAGGCTTCCAGCTTTGCCACCCACAAGCTTTTGCCATGTTAGGCAATCAATGATAGCACTTCCTACAAAGCACCTTTTCAACAGAGTTGTTCCTTTGTTACATTAATTTGATATCAAAATAAGACAGGAGAAGTAGTGTAGCTTTTAACTTCTTCATATTACATAGAAATTCTACATTAAATACAATCAAAACTGACTAAAACGTCCTCCAAATGAAAACGGTAAAATTGGCCACTGCAGACAGGTCATGTGGCCTTTCTAGACAGTTTTTGGAACTCAATACATATCCTCCTTGAGGGAAATAGGTGGTCTTTCTTCAAAAGTGACTAATTTGACAGATTTAATTGTTTTTTCATTTTTTTCATTCTTGATTTGGGTAGAAAGATATGTATTGGTCCGTCTTACTAACAACCTGATACTAACATCATCAAACATCAATTTGTTTGTCTTAGAGCCAGAGAGGTGTGTACTCTTTGAAAATGATGTGATTAAATGCCCTTCTGCCTCTAAATGAGACACATTTTCTTGTATATTGTGGCAGCTGTCATCATTAATGTCTTTGGTAATTTTGCAACATAATTGTTATGTTATCCTGTTAGAAAAATAAGAAGCTAACACATAACTTTTAGATGTTTTGAATACACTGAAGGACAAATGCATTATCTAGTGCCTTAGGTCTTTGTATTGAATCAATAGTGCACAGTCTGACTCTGCAATTATTTTCATATTCACTTATATATATATATATATCATTAATGTACTACACTTATACCCATTTATTGTACTATACATGTAAACCATGAAACTCAAGTGCCAAAAAGTTGTGCCAAATGTTATATAACTGTCAGTTTATAGAAAATGTGATTTACATGTTTTGCATTCACTTTCACTACACACCTTTTTTTAAAAGGCAAACTTGTTTGAGATGCCCAAGTAAGTTCCCATATCTGCAATGTCAGTACTATGTCGGCCAAAGGAAGCATTTATGCAAATTACAATTTAAAGATCACCGCACTAGTTTGGCCAGGAGGGATTAGACCTCCCTACATGGTCACTGACAGTTGATTATCCCATCAAATAAGCTATCAATTAACATAAGAAAAAGAGGTTCATGGGGGACCAATGGTCACCAATTAGGCATTGTTTGCTATATAGAGGGCGCAAGTAGCTATAAGTAGTGCAGTGGGGCTTTAAGAGGTTGCAGTGCTCTCTAGATTTCTCTCCTCTTCATAAACCATTGCCCTTTGAACTCTAGAAGTTTAGGTAGATACTCTACATCTGGGGGGCGTTTCACAAAGTCTTTTTTTAATTACAAATATTTAAAAAAAATCAGTGACAAATCTGGTGATAACCAATCAGAAGCAAGTATTTCAGTAGCTTATAACACAAATTGTCATTTGTCACCAATGACAAGTTTTGTGAAATGCCCCCCTGGTACACCTTGACAATTCTGTGACAAGTGATGTCTCGGGGTGATTCTAGAACAACCCCTCAAGGATCCCTCATTAAGAACTTTCCAAGTTACATGTAATAGATTACAACGTTGGTGAGGAAGGGAGGAGCATGGACCCGACGGACGAATTGCCATTTGGTCTACAACCAGTTTGTCCACTTCCCAATTGGTCCATTCTTCCCCTTGACCATATGGTCAACACCCAGCCCGTCTAGTATCCACATGGTCTAATAAACATCTCGTCTACTTATCATTTGGTCTAATGACCTAATGGAAATAGACCACTTGGATAGGTGACTAACCGGTTGTTGACCAAACAGCTATAAACCCTCAAACCCTACCACAAGGAAAGAAATATCCATTTGTAACTACTCTGTGGTGTGAAATTAATACCTGTCTGTAACCTGTGCTATTAAGAAGAAGTAGAACCAAAATGAAATGTGTTGTACTCTGCATTTTTTTTAATGATAAATTAAAAAGAAATATGCACATAAAAACAACAACTGTGATTCCCAAGTCATATAAGTGTAGTTGGTGTAGGTGTGTGACATTGTTTGCGAGTGTATGAGAATATACAAATATATACTGTCTTGAGAGGTTCTGGTTGAAACTATTGGCAAGATGTGACTCCAATAGTACCATTTGCTTTGAGGCATTTGCTTAGGGGCAAATGGTACTATAATTTATTTTTTATATTTTTTTAATTGAAATATAAAGTTCATTCAGGATATCAAGAATCAGATATACATTGTAGATACAAAATCTGTTTTTACATCATGGTCCTGAACAGAATCAAAATGTAGTACACGGAAATATTAATAATGAATATCACCAAAGCTCACAAGCAAGGGAAAGAACAGTGTAAAACTAACTTATAAGAAGAATACGCATTACAAGTAGTAAAAAGCACAAAACAAAAACAAAAATCGAAAATGTAATAATTGAAATTAACAGGAGAAAAATATCAAGTCACTTTAATAAAAGACATTAAAATATCACCAACAGATTAGAAGAGGAGAAAATATATAAGGAAATTGGTAGAAAGTAGAGAGGGGAAGGGAGAGAGAGAGAGAATTAAGCCATGTCAAGAGCAGTATGTGAATCGACATTGTATCACACAGGTTTAAAACAATTGTCCTTGATATAACCAGTACCTCGAAAATAAGACGGTATATTTTTGAATGATAATTTGCAAATAATATTAGACACGCGGAACAGTTCAATTGCATTCCGCCCCGGATTTGCCCCCCCCCCCCCCCCCCCCCACCCTTCCGACAGGGCACTATTTTCATTTTGTGAATATGCCACTGGTTTACATGTGACATGCGATTTCTGCGCTATTTTTGTTTGGCCGCCCCTTCCAGATAAGATAAGGTCTTCTTATTAATTTCTGGAGACGCCACTGAATATTTCTTTTTTCTCCGTTGTCCAGCCTCGATCTCCTCTTTCATAACTTACAAGATTTGTCCCGCCCGTCCCCTTGCTCCGATCACTTTCTTGAACTCGGCTCATTTTGTCCTTATACCTCTTTAAAACATTATGTCCACGTCCTTAATACACTTATCCCTTTACTGCATGCCTCGCAAAGTATCCAGTTTATAAAAACAGCATCGTTCGCAAATCCGCCACCAATTTGTCACGCCGATTTATGGAACATAATTGCACTGCACATTAGAGCGACCTGACTGATTCTTCAGAAACACGTAATGTTTCGCACTAATGAGCGCGCGCGCGCAAAAGCGTAATCGCCCGTGTTAAGTGCCTGCTATTCTCTATTGAATGGTGAAGGTCATGCATACTATCACGACAGCATCAGCGGCGATCCACTCACCTAACCAACTCGATCTTTAGGCCCCCCCCCCCCCCCCCCTCTCCCATCTCTCTCTCTCTCTCTCTGTCTCTCTCTCTCTTTCCCTCTACCCTCTCTCCGCTTATGTTTCCTTCTGTCTCTCCATTCCCTCTCTAATTCCCATTCTCTTTCTCTCTGTTCTCTCTACGCCCCTCCTCCATCCCTTCTCATCTGTCTCTCTCACCTCTGTCTTACACCTCTGTATATCTTGCCCTCTCCCCATCTTTCACACTCTCTCTCTCTCTCTCTCTCTCTCTCCCTCTCCCTCTCTCTCTCTCTCTCTCTCTCTTTATCAGTTCCCGGTATCAGATCTATCCCCTCTTTTTCCCTCACCTTCTTTCTCTTCTCTCTTTCGATCTGTCTGTCTGTCCCACCTTTTCGGTCGTTGTATCTGTCCGTCTTACTTTCAATTTTTTAATTTCTCAATTACTCATACATTTATCGCGATACGTAATGTTTTAGAAATCGAAAGATAATGATGTTAGGATTGGTCAAAAAATGGACCCAATTCTCGTACTGAAATCTAATTTGTTGTTGATTTAATTGTGACCGACGTGTAGAAATTCACATCTGTCGATCAAAAATACCCCAATCATGAGGTCCTTTAAAGGAAATCAGCCCGTTGACTTCTCCCACTTTTCTCTTTCAAGCAAAATATTTTGCAAATGGATTTCCAATAATCTCGATCGACCATCTGTTGACGACAGAACCAGAAAGTAAAATCGGCCTTTCGGAGAGAAAATAGGCCTATACAAAATTCAGACCCTCGTGTAAAACCCGGACAAAAATATTAGGTTCATTGTTTGACTTGTGCTATGAAAATTAGATCATCTTTTGTCGTGAGTAGTAATCGAACTGAATGGGAAATGGGTCACTTTCTAGTTGCTTTTTCAATTCCCACGTCTCCTCGTGTGTACTTGCGGCGCGCTCGCATTCCTCCGGCCTTGACGCGGAGGTAAACAGGAAAAAGTACACATTTTCATAAAGACACGATAACATTGACCGATACGATTTTGTGCTAGCTGTCTGCGCTGTTTACCAGAAAAAAGTTCACTTGTACGTTTAGCCGCGCATATATACAGTGACCAGTCCAACTGGTCTCTCCCTTTTCCTTTTCTCTCCCCTCTCTCGCCGTCTCCTTTCTCCCTTGTTTTGTCTTTGATTGTTTAGTTTGCGCCTGTGCAGCTTGCAGGAGAGTTCCAAGTCTCCTGACGTCACGTCTTGGTCAACCTGCCCCTTTGGTCTCTTCGTTTACTTTCGGGGCAAGTTGGTTTTGAACCTCACCGGGTTTGTCCGCGTGAAAGTGGATACCATGAAGTCAATAAACGGGCGTTGGATACCGGGGGAAACAGTCAAGAGACCCTTATTTGAAACTGACCAGAGATTATGGAATTATCAAAAGAAGAACCACTCTTAGTCCGGATCGCCACCTGTCGAATATTTACTCAGTTTTTCACCTCTATCAAGTGCAACCGAGGTATCTGTCTACATTCGTTCACTCCTCATTGTCCACTTTATAATCTTCCATTCCTACCTTCCCGAGTCTTTCTTCATTGATGTAGCTCCTTTCTCGCCCTGCTTCCATCGTTAATTTTTTACCGTTGTTCCTCCCTCTCTATCCCTATACACCCACTGTGTCACGCCTTTAGCCCCCTCCTCTCTCTCTCTCTCTCTCTCTCTCTCTCGCTAACTCTTGCTCGACTTCCTCTTATTCGCTCTTCACTAATTCACTGTTAACATAAGAAATATACTGTAGACACTTTTCTTTCCAATTTGACTTCAATATAATTATACATGTATATTTTTGTTTCGCCACTTTAATGTACGATTCAAAATTGCGCTACCGTGTTTTTTCCTTTTTTGTTGTTGTTTGTCTTGTTAAAGGTTACTTAATAAATAAGTTCAAGAGGAGATGTAAAACAAAAGAAAACATCTAGAATTTAAAAGACAAATGAGGGGAGAAAGAGAGAGAGAGAGAGAGATACAAAGAGAGAAAGGGAGATGTGTTAGGCGGGTTGCTGAGTGGAGAGGAGAAGATAAACATTCTCTTCGATTACTGAAGAAGAGAAAGGAAGCAGAATACGGTGTGGAAAGGCTTAACGAAATAAAAAGGTGGAGAGAGAGAGAGAGATGGTGAAAATGGGAGAGAGAGAGAGAGAGAGAGAGAGAGAGAGAAGGAGAGAGAGAGAGAGAGAGAGAGAGAGGAGAGAGAGAGAGAGAGAAAGATAGACATAATACAATAGAGAGAGAGATACATACGAAACAAACCTTTTCTTTCTGAAGCCCAATTCACAAGCGCGCTAAAAACAAAGACACTTGCAATCATGGCAATAATACCCTTTCAAGGGGGCAGAGAACAAGGCGAAAGAAACGCTATCTTGTGAAAGGGCGGAGGGCGAAGTTCAAGTATATCGTATCAAAGAAAAAGATATCAAATCGTGTGTATGCATCGCAAGATGGTATAAAATTTAATTCGAAAACGTAAGAGATAAGGACGAACTTTCTCACCACAATGAGCTATGTATATCTCGTTCCCAGAGAAAGTCTTTGTTCGTAAATGGATCGTGAGAGGGACATTTTCAACTCCCCATTTGTATTCATCTTCTTGATTTGCACCGTAACTAATTTACCGATTGAATTTTGAAACACACCACGCACTATAATGAGGAAGACAACTTGTTGGTGTATCATTTTAGAGAAGTGATAACAAATTCATTTTTTTAAAGTATAGAGATGAAATCGAAAGATTGGATAAGAGGGAAACTAAAGATGGCATTGAATAAAGAACAAAATTGTGAGAGGATGCAGACGATAAAAAGTAACTATAGGGAGTACAGGTGGTGTTTCACAAAGACTAAGATCGACTTTAAGTTGGACTTAACTATGGCAGGCTGTTCATGCCACTAGCTCCTCTAACCATTCCTGGCATTGGCCTCTCAAAGGACATATAAATAATGGTCACTAATCTACAGAATTTAAATTTTTTGATAATTCATTATTGAAGGAAAAAATATTATCTAAAGATCATAATTGAGAGACCAAAGGTGAAATCAACCAGTGGCATGAATGGCCTGCCATAGTTAAGTCCAACTTAAAGTCGATCTTAGTCTTTGTGACCCCCCCCCCCCCCCCGTGTCATGGGGAGGGGTGGGGCATGCAGGTCTAACATGGTTGTTGGAATGCGAGATAATAGAGCGACCAAGTTCAAAGTGCGGTCTTCTTTTTTAATTTTCCGTATTTACCATCTTCCTTCCATCTCTGTCTTTCTTTCCCTCCATTATCTTTTTTCCATTCAATCGTGGGACTCATGCCACCCCCTCTCCTCCCCTCCCCACCCGAGCTGTAATGTGCACAGTCTACATTCTCCTCAGGGAGCAATTCAAATATGTGGTGGAGTTCATGACTTTCATTCTGACCATTTTTGATCGCTATTGGTTACAATGACTTTTTGGTCGTTACATAATAATAATGATAATATTCCGTGTTTATATACCGCTCAGTACATCGATCCAATGATGTGCCTAAGCGCTTTACGGATATATTATTAATATTACATAGCTTGAAAAAGACACATTGATGTAAGGCTTTAACTACTAGAATACGAAATCAAATTTGATCTTTGCGTGGCGTAACCGGGGACGATGAGGAGGGGGGGGGGGACAAGCACGTGCCCATGTATCAAGAGAGAACCAACAAAAGAGAAAAGGGATTTAAAAACTATATTATTTCATGCCTCCTAACCAAAATTAAGGTCTGAAGCTTTGGGAAAACGTCGAAAAGGGTCATACAACATATCCCGAAGAAAATATCAACTATTATTTATTATTTCATATATTCCAGCAGTAGTAAAAGAAAATAGAGCTGTCAAATACGCCGAGCGTCTTGAAATGACCTCAAATACCAGATTTTGAACAAAAGGAGCACTTGATTAATACCTACATACATATTTCGACAAAAAGTACAGTATAACTCTTTCATCTTTTCTGCATTGAACGACCTGTGCGACTACAACATGTGCAGAACGAGGGTCCGACACGGCCGACTGGAGAGAGTGCCCTTGACGTCTTACAAAATGTCCCAGAAGGAATTAATTTTACTATTTGATTTAGGAATCTATTCGAAACCCCTTTCACATTTTAATTGGAATTGTCGCGCTCCTATCAAGCTGTATAAGTCAGACTTGAATAAATGTCATGAACTCTATTTCCACCAATGAGAACACATCCATAAAGTTAAATTAAAGGGGAAGTCCATCCTGATATTAAGTTGGTATTAATATAAGCAGGAAAATGAGAGGAACAGGTTGGTGAAAGTTTTAGCAAAATCCGATTAAAGATAAGGACGTTATGATATTTCTTTTTGTTAACCTGCGATCAAACAAACACTCATTTGCAACTGTGTTTCACTGATATCAACTTTAAAACATTTACAACTTTGGTGTGTATATTAGAAGAAAAAAAAAAGTCAGTGGCTCTACCCATTCAAATAAATTTGCACGCAGATAGTTTTTCTTGTGAATTTTCATCGCTGGATATTGTGTTTAATGTGAACAGGTTTAGATCTATCAAAGCAGAGCGTGCTACTGGGGGGGGGGGGGGGGGGGGGGCGAGGTCTACATCAAAGACCATTGCAAATGGGCTGTCTTTGATCCCACTATTATTTTTTTTCATATTCTAGAGCTAGTTTACATCATATACTTTTCATCAAGAGGATTGTGGTGGATTCACGTTAGCATGCTTTCTTGAACACTGGGTGTCAGGTTAGTGTCAGGTGTGAACGGGTTTGGAGGATATCTCTAGACTATCAAGTATCATTAATCTAACCACTAGATACACGGATGAAGGCTTACACCTCCAAATCCGTTGTCAATGGGCCGTGTTTAATCTCATCATTACAGCGCACATTGTCTCTACTACGAGGGGATTAAGGGTACTAAATACAAATCCCTATGGTCAAATCCAAATCTTCCCGAAATCTTGGCGAATTTCTTTTGTGGGGTTTTACTATAGATTTCTTCTTTGTGACTGACAACCGGATAAAACTTAGGCCTATAATGAACTTCTGTTGTATTTATCAAGTTAATTAGTAGATCAGTGAATTTGATTAATGAAATTTAAGAGTGTAAGTGGCTTGAAATAGGTAAAAAGGGATAAAAAATGGCCTTCTCAAAATTCACTCTTGTGTCTGCTTTATTTATTTATCCCTCTGTTTTTTGTTATTACCATGATCAACCTCTTCTAGCGAGGATACAGTTATCAAGACCCCCCCCCCCTCCCCATCTCATTTGTTTGATAACATTGCAGTGATTTAGTATAATCATAGTTTATGTTAGAGAGTATAAATTACATTTTACCTCAATTTCTGACTCTTCTTTTTATCTCGATAATGACATATCTCATTGGTTTCACGACCTGAGCTTATCCCGCCAAATATCGATTCCCACTACTGCTTGTTCAGTGGAAAATCGTTTAGATAATTCCGAGAAGAGCAAAGATTCACCATTGTTCCCCCATGGATAGGAAAATTCCTCTCTATCAATTCAAAATAACCAAGGCCATCTCAACCCCATTCATCGTGCAATAATTGCTCCAAAATATGATGAATCTAACACTACTACAAAATCAGTGAATCTCATTCGTTGACGCCAACGCACACGCCTTTCTCGTCGTATTAAATTGTTTGTGTTGCTATATCGTCCGCACGTTCGAATTCAGATGCAACAACACCAGTTATGTTGTCTCAATCGATTTTTCTGACCATGTTTGTAGTTCTTTTCATTCCTTTCTTTTCCGTAAATAGTCACTATTTCATTATTTTGGGATGACCAAGAAACGATAGGATTGTTATTGGCTGTATTCTTTGCGTCCTTGAGTTTTTTTGTCCGCTAACCGCGCGCGCCTTTTTCGGAGCCGCTCCTTTCTTTCGCAATATACATACTACTAACAGAACCATCAAGAGATCCATTCAATTCAAGCATTTTTTTGTCTGTCATAACAAAAAGCAAAAGAGAAATATAATTTTACTTAATTCAGTGGACAATGACCCTTACTCGTGATGATTACGCACTTGCGAGAAACTGATTTTAACGATGTGAAGTCTTAATCTTTGAAGGGATATTTACTATCCCTGGGTCCTTTTGTTTTATGATCGCTTTGTCTGCAGGCAATTCCGTATTGCAATTTTACTTTTCGGACAGGATCAAATGATTTGATATTTTTTCTTCTTCACTGCTAATCAATAACGGACACGAAATAAAAGGCATGTTAAGTCATACGATGATCATCCAATTAATATCAGGTCTTATACAATTGCACATATTAGATTATACGAACATTTGTGTTATGGGTTCTGAAAATTATTACACATGATTTAGCTTCGGCAGCTTTTGGCAGCGCACAGTTGAGTACAAAATAAATAATACGGGCTATATAGTACTCTGCCAAAAGACATTAATGTGGTGTTGGGGCCTGAACCCCAGACTTTTGAACCTTCAGTAAAGAATTTTAAATGCACTTGACAACGACATTATCATTTACTCATCTTCATTTCGTATATGATGATGCTTATGATGATGTTTGCATTATCTCATTCTTATCAAATCTTCCTTTAAACTCATATCATTCTCCTCGTATTTAATTGATGACGCACTCTTTTCTTCCGTTTTTGTGTTTTATTGTTTTTCTTATGAGTAAGATATTGTGAAAAGAAGCCCGTTTTCCAGTTACCAAGAATAAGATGGAGGTTATATTTTCACAGACAGACAGAGAGAGAGAGAGGTAGGGGAGGGAAATAGAGAAGAGAGAAGAGAGAGAGAGAGAGAGAGAGAGAGAGAGAGAGATGAAGCGAGAGAGAGAGAGAGAGGATTTAATTCAAAAGAACGAATGATCTTGTCACCCGGGATCCTCATCCGACCCCTTAAACTGTCACCCGAGGGACGGGCAACGCACCCCCTGCCCACCTACCAAAAGTCAACTCGAGATTGTTTAATTACCAATTCGTTCATATTAATAGCACGCGTTACTCTTTCTTCCCCCCTCCCTTCTCTTTTCGCCAGTCCGCGACTAAACCAAGTTCAACGTTGTTTCAGTTTTTGTCTCCCTCGGGTAATCCCTGGGAAAGAAAATAAACTTTCAATTGTGACGGAGCGAGGGAAAACCAGCTAACATGACGATCGAAGTAGCGGAAAGGGAGGGAAAAAATCCAACAAAACACTTTTTTATTTTTCTCAAAATCT
Organism: Strongylocentrotus purpuratus; assembly: GCF_000002235.5. Lineage (NCBI taxonomy): Eukaryota > Metazoa > Echinodermata > Echinoidea > Camarodonta > Strongylocentrotidae > Strongylocentrotus > Strongylocentrotus purpuratus. The sequence goes on from NW_022145596.1 coordinate 24,263,929, forward strand.
TTCGTCAGTACACACCCACTCCCTCTCTCTCTCCCTCCGTCGTCATATAGGTGGTTGTTTAACTCCCATTTTTTGTCCATCGTTGTTCCGAATCCCTAATGGATTCAGAGATCGTATCTCTGGTTGTAGAACGAGCCTGCAGTGCTTGCGCCTACAAGAAAACGTCTGTTTGCTTATAACGCACCAAGGGGGCACGGCCAAGGAAGATAGTGCACTCGCCTTCGACTCTATTTTTTTCTCCCTGCGCACTGGTTTGATCTGAAGAGACCTACATGTCAAACCTAATTAAAGTCGTCTTATCTGAATTACAATCGAATACGTCAAATTTGGGGTCCATTAAAGATGTAAAAACGCATCAAATTTGACGGAAGGATAATAACGGAAGACAAGTAGAAAATATATTGATGATGTGCATGGACAAAAGTAAGTCATTATTATGAGAGTCGAATCTACCTCGTTAACGTCTTTCAACTCACTATGGTTAGGGTGACAACTCTGCAATGTGTTTGCTCTATGATTGAAGCTTCACATCAGCTTCACATCAGCAGCAGCGGATAGCAGCCCATTAGACCCAAGCCTTGTTGGGCCGAAACGTTCAGTGTCGCTACCCCTTTAATTTTCAAGTTACTTGTTCGAAAATATGCCTCATTATTAGCGATGCAAGCAGCTCCAAATTCGAGGAAGAAAAAATCTTTCATCGATGCCACCACCAGAACAATGACCCCACAAACGCGACTGTCCTTAAATGGAATATTGCATGGGGGGGGGGGGGGGCGGGGGAATGATGTTCGTCCACATTCCCCGTATTAGCCAAACGCCTATATTCGTCATTAGGCCCTATAACACTCTCGACCGTCGATTATAGGGCCCCACTAGTTATAGATTTTGTTTTCTTTCATGTTTATCTAAAATACTAGCAAGTTAAGTCCTTCCATGCAGAGACATGCCTTAACGCCATCACTGGTTCTTTCCAGGGACCTTTAGCATCCATACTTTTCCAAACCCATGAAAGATTTGAGGAAGGAAAAAAAAAACGAAATTGGGAAACATTCGACGAGTGCCGGGGCATACAATCTGGGGGGGGGGGGGGTTAACCCTTGAATATGCACATTTCAAACATAAACATGTTTGAAGATTTTTATTTGGACAAGCAAATCGTGAACACAATACTTTGTAAGGAGAGCAAAATAAAATTCCAAACTAATTAAAGCATACTATAACATGTATTAATTTCATTTATAGGTAGGGTATGAATAATACCACCAGGTGATTGCCAATATTATTCCGACAACTTTTTTAACTCCATCTATAACCAGACACCCCCCCCCCCCCCCCCCCGTTGTCATAACAAAAATCAATTCGACATTTTGGAAGTGTTTTATGGAATTTCTTGTCTGCCTCTTTCAGAGAAACCCCATTTCTAAATTAATTTAAAAAGAACTTAAATTATACCTTTTATCTGTTTATCCTGTCATCCTTTATCAGTTGTATTCAACAATTCTTATCCTGTGCTTTTTCTCTTCCGCCAAATTAATAATGTTATTACTTGACAATTTATTGGGACCATCAACCCGTCAAGCCTCAATTGTCTTTGAATGATAGTCCCTTTTATTCTACTTATTTTGAATTCATTTAACGTATCTTGTATTTTACCCTTGAAATGCTTTGTATATCATAGCTTGATATTTGCGTATGTTTTAAACTGAAGAATGAATGAAGACTAAAGTGGACTACTTTTGAAAACACACATGGTCTCTCTCTCATCTAACAAAAGATCATTATCCCAATCTAGCACGTGGAATATTATGTTAATAGACAAAACTGTGATTGTCATGATTGTGTGTCACTAAAGAGATTTGAAGAAGGAAACAAAACGCAAATCGTCTTTAAATCATCACTCATCAAAAACGAATTATAATCGAGACACTTCGAAGGGAGATGAAGACAAAGGCAATTCTATCCTAAATTGAAATGGCGCGATAAGATTGAGGAATTTGACCATTCTTCAGAAATTAGATCGTCTGCATTAATTTTGAAATAGCTTTTCGCACTCACCAAGCTTTTGCGTACAGTATTTATTTTGTCACACCCTGATTTTCTTTCGTTTCTCTCTCTCTCTCTCTCTCTCTCTCTCTCTCTCTCTCTCTCTCTCCCTCTCTCTCATCTCTTTCTCTGCCACCTCCCTCTCTCTCTCTCTCTCTCTCCTCTTCTCTCTCTCTCTCTCTCTCCTCTCTGTCCCTCCCCTCTTTTTATTCTTTCTGACCGTATCAACCGTTCCTCGTTTATTCATCTTTTTAGCTCAATGCCGTTTTCACGCCAGAATGGATTTTGGTGAAAAGATTGCCTATGGTTCTCAACCATCCTTTCCCATCCGTATCTCTCACGTATGCCTACATGTATTTACTTGTTTGCTTCTTTATTTAATTATTAATCTTTTTGATGTAGAATACGCATGGCGGCTGGAAGAGGGAATGCACTAAATGCCAGTACGGCATGTTGTTATTATTATTAAAGGTACTATGTCCCATTTGCAGGCCAAAAAAAATGAAAAAATGAAATTCCAACTGCATTTGAAAGATAATACTAATTTAGAACTTCCCTAAAAAAGGGGGGCTTGAAAATGTCTTCAAGTGGGAAAATAACGACTATTAGTTGTCAAATCGACTTTAGGGCTGTAGAGCCCAAAAGTAATAGTCTTGATTTTCAGACAATTGTACCGAATGGTCATACGTTTTATGCTGCGCAAAGATTCAATCAGTTTAATCTTGGCCATCACAAGAAGTGGGTTATTGATGTAGACAAATGCTCATGTACCCTTTACAACTCTTTTCATGTATGTTATTACCAAAGAAGAAAAAAGCCAGTCAGTCACTCAATAGTGTCTGACAGTGAAGTCTAGCAAGTAAACGGGTTTCCTTGCATAATTTGAATATGAGGACACTGCTAACGTTTAAATTTCACAGATAGGACATACATGACATATTCATAATTCCTGCAAAGTTCTACAGAATTTGAGGTTGGCTGCAAAAGGGACATAGTACCTTTAATATTTGTATTATTATAATTATTGTTATTATTATTATCGTCATCATTTTATCATTATTATCATTATAGTCGCTATCAACATTATAATCATAATTATCATTATTATTATTCCGCAAAAAAGCAAAAGACATGCAGGATAAGTCTTGAAGCATTTAGTGCTATATCAAGTGCAAATTTATGTAATATTCTTTTGTTCTTCTGGCAGTATATTATTATCATCATATCATTATCATTATTATTATGATTGTTTTTAAATTTGTATCATCATTATCATCATTATTATTACTGTCATCATCATTATTATTGTGGAAGCTCTTTCGATCATTTCCCGTGACAATCTTTCATCGAATGTTCGTCAGAATTGTTCCGATTTCGTTTACATGTTAAATCATTGTTTCCCTAATTGCTTGTACAAATGTTACCTTTTACACGATATGCTTCGCCAGTGATTCACATGCATTGTCCGTCAGTCTGATAGAAAGTAAACACGCAATCTGAAGAGAAAGGGAGAGAATTGTAAGGAAAAAAACAGGAATGTAAGAAAATTTAGGACGAATCCCCTGACTCATCCCCTCTTTCTCATCGTCTTCTCCTCCCCCCCCCCCCCCCCCCCCGAGACGGGATTCCATGGTCCGTTAATGCGTAGATTATACGTGATTTGTGAAACACGGTGACAATGGCCAGTTTATTTTAATTAATTGCATGTCCACGATTAAACAATCGGCTAAATTAACAGATATATATACAAAAATGCTCGTTTCCATTTTTTTCTCATGAACCGCTAACAAAAGTCCGTTGTATATATACGCTTTGCTATTGTTCCGCTTAATTCATGATTGGTCTTGCATTTCAAACGCTGTGACCCATGAGTTTTTATGACGTGATGGTCCAGTGAAGTTAAAGTCGTTCCCACAACCATGACAGATTCTCACGTGCAACAAGCACGAATATCTGCCATCATAATGAGAAGTTCGTCTTATTCGTTCAAAAAGGAACGCAAGCATAATCATACGCTTCCCAAATCGAGTAAATTCTATTTTGTTTATTTTGAGCATGACAAAGCTTTAAATACAACTTTTTAGCGAAGGCGCCAGCGAGTTAGCGTCGAATTCAGGGGGATAAAGGAGAATATATAGATACAATGCACCTGCCAAACAATTGTTCAAGTTCATAGCTCTGCAATTGCATTATATAAATATTGTACTAATTAGCAAGTTCATTGGTTCACATGAAATTCATTACTAGCCCAATATGAAACATATAAATAGATAACAATAAAAAAGCACATAGGGATAAGTGCGAGTGATTATTATTTTACTATTTCAGGGCGGTTTCCTACCATAAGATATTGAACATGAAATTACCCATCATCAATCCAAAGTGGCAAGGATAGAAGGAAAGGGACTACGAAAACAAGACCCGAGTGAATTCAAACCTTAATCCAAATCCATCAAATTACCTTCAGCCACTTGGAAAAATCCCCCGATTAACTGTCCCTGACAACTAGGAGTTGAGTCATGGACAACTTTCTTCGTTTAAGGGTTGTGCGGGATAGTTTCCTGTAGTTAGTAGTCCAGGCTGGGAAGTAGTTCCCTCATTGTCCGAAAACGATTTATCAAATAATGAAATGATAATCTAACAAAATAACACATTTTCCATATACATGTTCAAATGCGTTTTACTATGATTTATTACGTGATTAACAGAAGAGGTGAGTTTGGGAGCAGCAGTTGTGAATGCTCAGTTACCAAGTGTGGGTAGCATCTTGGGAGATGGATGTTTCAGCGTGATGCCTTGAGAGGAGCGAAGGGAGTAGCGGGATGGTTGCCCGATAGTTAAAGAGAAGGTTGAGTTCTGGGAAGAGGTGAAAAATAATTTGTGAGCGTTGTCATTCTTTTCATGGAAGTGTGGCAGACATCAGATAAGACATGTTCTCTGAAATGCATGGCTCTTCAAATGCCTTCATATTCTAAATATGTCATGTAACATCGTACAAATCCGGGTAGGATTTTAACCCCATGTGTTTGTGTAGTCCCATATACATCTTTCTGTGTACAGTGTTTGTAACTTTACCAAGACTTGGCCAAATTTCTTATCATTTTGATGATTCCAGAACCTTGCAATGCACACAATTTCTTAAATGCTAGATGATCAACCTTTTCTGGGCGATTCCACACAGTTTCTTTCACAATGCATCGCATGACCAGAACTCAACTTCATCTTTAAGAGTTCAGATAGGTAGGGAGGAGCCAGACCATGGATGCATTTGAAGGTGAGAAGAAGTATTTTGTAATGAATCTAATCAATTAATTGGGTATACTTTTTCTATATCACTAGACAGTATAATAAAGAAACACCAGAATAACGCAGAGGAGAAATAAGGTAATGATTAAAACAAAGCACCACTTCCCCAACAAAAATAAAAGGAGGGAGAGATAGAAAGAGAGAGAGAGAGAGAGAGAGAGAATGAGAAGAGAGAGAGGGAGAGAGGGAGAGAGGGAGAGAGAGAGAGATAGAGAGGGAGAGATGGAGAGAGAGGAGAGAGGAGGGACAGGGAGAGAGAGGGAGAGAGAGATGGAGAGTGAGTGAGAGAAATAGGAGGGACAGGGAGAGAGAGAGAGAGAGAGAGAGAGAGAGAGAGAGAGAGAAGGAAAGAGAGAGAGATCAGAGAGAGAGAGAGAGAGAGAGATAGAGAGGGAGGGGATGGACAGAGAGAGAAAGAGAGGAGAGAGAGAGAGAGGGGGATGAACACAGATGAAGAGAAAATAGAGTACACTTGCCAGTGCTTTTAGTAATGTACCTATATTCCCAGCAAAGATGGGCGGATCCAACGCTTTCGAATGATAAAAAAGGGCCCATGCATGTACATCCTATTGGATTGTGTTTTCTAGCTTAACATAATTATGATTTGAGAAAATAAAAGGGCTTCAGCGCGTCCTCACAAAACGCTATCTTCTTGACTGGCAATCAGCGAATTGCAATAAAATAAATAGATGCTTCTATTTTAAATGTACAGCAACCACGTTGTGTGAAAGTTGTGTGGAAAAGATATCCGCAAAATGTTTAATACGTCTATGATATGAGAGAATGTAATCATACACAAATTTCCAGCCATACATCAGTCCCCTCATCGTTTTTGTCCCCTCCTTTCAATATCTTAATACAATCATAACTAAACTTTTATTTGATAATTGCGGCATTACCGGCCCTCAAATGACCATGTATAATTTATCCGATTTATAGAGATATACGAAACGTTCAAACACGGCTCCATTTCGCAAACAGCAGCAATTTGAAATTCAGCTTTTTAACGATGTCACAAAAAGACATCGATTTGGCCAAATTAGAAGTTTATGGGAAATTAATTCAAACGAAATTTCCGACGGATGTGGAAATGCGCACTTAGCTTGCACCGAACGGACACCATACGCACCCGTACGAGCTCGCATGTCCGCGTTCGATGTTCTATTGTGTATCGCAAAATAATGATCTTGAACTTGAGTTCCATTGATCAATCGGTTAACTCGCTTAATTTGTGAGATATGAAAGGCCGGTCATTTGCTATATAGACTGATAGCGGCGGTTGCTTGAGTTATATGCAACCAGCCATCGTGGATGATTAGCGAAGCCTTATATTGCAAGCCACACAGCACACATCATTCTAATTTCCACTGCATAATGGCACCCTAAACGGCCTCGTTTCCATAAAAGCATATCTTCATTCGATATAACTTCATCAGCTATAAGTATATATGCACATTTACAAAGCACTTAATGAAAGCTCGTCCTTTTGTATATAGGCCTACATGTATATATATGTATATAGTCATAGAAGGATTCGGAAATATGCTTTTGGTGAGGAGTAACTTTGCAGTAATGGTTTTTAAATGAAGCATACAGCGTAGGGGGTCTATATTATCTTCGGGTGTAGTCTTAAATATTAAGTCGCTTTATAAGTTTATAATCATATCAAAATGGTAATACAACTTTATTTCGGTCCAGAATTAAATGTCATAGTAGATCGAACTGGACAAAACGGTTTGAATATTTCTATGTTAATAGCGGTTCTAGTAGGGTCTTGCCCCCCCCCCATAAATCTTCAAGGTTCCCTATGTTTTGCTTAAAGCGAGGCACATGTCAGACATGAATACAAACCCCCCCCCCCCCCCGAAAACACCCCCAATTAGCCTCCCTCAATTATTCTTGTACAACCACTCCTGCTACCACGGAGAGCCGTAACGCCGGCCAGCCACCCGATGTGATGAGGGTGTTTGCTCGCTATTTATAAGGATCGCTATCTATACAAGATTGCTATTCATTAAGTCCCGCGTTATGGATAGCGGTCCTTAGGAATAGTGGTCCTTATAGATGGCGGTCCTTATGGATAGTGGTCCTTATGGACAGCGGTCCTCATGGATAGCGGTCCTTATGAATAGCGGTCCTTATGAATAGCGGTCCTTACGAATAGTGGTCCTTACGAATAGTGGTCCTTATGAATAGTGGTCCTTATGAATAGTGGTCCTTATGAATAGCGGTCCTTACGGATTGCGGTCCTTATGAATAGCAGTCCTCATGAATAGCGGTCCTTATGAATAGCGAGCTTGACCCATGATGAGTACCACAAGGACAATCACTCCGGACAACTCCTTCCTGGGACGTTTACCTCTCAGACATGAATTACAAGACAACGACCGCCATCCCACGACCGACTAACCATCGATATTTATCGTCGTCATGAAAAACCCTAAATTCATTTAAAATTAAATACAAAGAAAGCATTTCTGTCAGAGAGTACTTAAGAAAGAAAAAATAACAAAAGAAAGATTCTTGATATGTTAATAAGCTGTATAACGTTCAATGTATTATGTAATCAAAAGTTTATTTTCACTGGTGTGTGAATCATGTGTCAAATATATCAATGTACCGTGAAGTGACAAAAATAAAAAAGACAATTTCAATACAAAAAAAAAGAGAGTACTTTGTTTGATCTTTCTCCACTGCTGAATTAATATTCAATATTATATCCATTTTTTTTAAAAATTAACATCCATCACTATATTTCATAAAACCGGTATACTCATATAAATATTCTGTGTCGGAAATATTTACATACACTGTTATCATATTTTCAATTTCATTTTCATCATCATCATTATCACTTACATCATCATCATCATCATCAGTATTTTTTTATCATTCACGGTATGATAACAAGGTATATACAATTGTCACTAAGTTTATGAAAACTTTTTCTTTTCTAGTTAGCACTTTTAGGGGTCCAATTTTTAGGAAATATATGAAGCGGCGACTAAGCCAGTCCGTGAATAAGCGGGGGGGGGGGGGGGGGGGGGGGTGGGTAAGAGCACTTTTTTGTCCAATTTTGGAGGGAATATTGAGCAGCGACTCAGTCAGCCGGTGAATAAGCAGAGGGGAGGGGGGGGGGGGGAGGTAACACCACTATTTTCTTTGGGGGGGGGGCCAAGTGGTGAGATTTTTTAAAAACTTAAAAAAAAAAAGTGTTGTTGGTCAGGGGGGGGAGGTCCGCGCAACGACTCAACCTGCCGCCGAATAAGGGGGGGGGGGTCTCGAAATTTGAAAAATTGACATTTTGCTCCGTTGGGGGGGGTAAGGTCAGCCTTTTTAGGTCAGCCATGGGAATATTTTTTTTTTTTTTTAAATTAAAAAAAAAAAAAAAAAAATCCAAGGGGGGTTTAGGGGGGTTTAGGGGGGGTTCACACACAGAAAAATACCAAAGGGGGGTTAAACCCCCCCCCCCCCCCCCCTCTGTACGCGCCTGTGTGACAAGTCAAGTGCCAGTGTCTTAGCAGGTGTAATACCACTTGTCTTATCAATACAAATTCTAAAAGTGTGCTTGGGCAAGTGTTATGATAAGTGCTAAGTCAAGCGCTATGACTAAAGAACAAGTGGTACGTATACGAATACGTGTATGACCAGAGCTAGGACAAGTTTTTTATTTATAGCTGATAAAGTGCTAAACAAGTGTGTAGAAAGTACTAAAGCAAGTGTTACATGGTGGAGACAAGTGCTGAGAATTGTGTTAGATAGCTTTTCTTGTTTCAAAGACTAACTTTACTTAAAGGGATCGTTTAACAATGTTAAATCTGAGATGCACGGCCCTACGTGTTTTCAGTGTCTGTGATATGGTGTATATTAAAGCCTAACACAATTGCGCTTCAAAATGATCAAGAAGTGCCTCAAAAAAAGTAAAAAACTTTGAGTGACCGGTTTTACCATACTGGTTTTCCCCATTAGACTGTAGTGTTATGAAAACCGTTTGGTAAACGCAAAATTAATTTCGATTTTGAACCATAATATCTTGATAATCAGACATGCGATTGGCTTGTAAAAGTCATAGGGTTCCTGAGTGACCTAAAAGTTTATAATTATCATTGCAGCATGAGCTAAATCAAGGATTTTTAAAAAGTATATCTAGACAAAGTTACCGGATCCCTTTAGATCGTGAGAATTAGACTTAGTAAATTTGTGACATTTTTATGCTTGGATTAAGCAGACGTCGCTGATTATGGTTGAGATAAACTTTTACCAAGAAGTTTAGAGAGCCCTCGAAACTTCTTGCTTTTTACTAGCCGTTCACCTTAATTAAAAAACATTATTATCATCCAAGTGTCATGGGCGATACAAGTGGGCGATACAAGTCTACAGGCAAACGTCTTGTGCCTGTAGACTAGGTCATTACATGGTCGAGCGGACCCTCCGGACAACGGCCCCGTGGTCTGACTTGACCTCATGAGGTCACAATCTGTCTCGTCGGACCGAGCTGATGTTTGTTTTGGTCCCTGGTCTTGTAGTCTGAGGTAGAAGACTCTAATTTTCCATTATTTTTCCGGCGAAAATTAATGACATTTTCGACAAGAAGGTGTCATGTATATGCGCAACTCCCGTGTCAACTTCTAAGTTAAAAACACAACGTAACACGTATATTTCATGATTAATGTGGCTGTAACCGGGGGATGTAATGCATAACATATCTTAGGGACGTTTTGAACAGAGGCAGCGTGTAAGATAACCTCCTATGTCTTCCTCTTCGGATGGTAAACGTAAAGGAGAGAGAGAGAGAGAGCGATAGATAGAGAGAGAGAGAGAGAGAAGAGAGAGAGAGAGAGAGAGAGAGAGGGGGGGAAGCAAAAGTGAGCTGACCCCACCCCTTTCTATTCTTGATACCTTACCCGTTCGATCCCTGTACTCCCTCGCATGTCATCGACCTCATCGTAGTGCGACCGTTGACCGTAAGGTCCCCGATGCTATTCGAGCCATTGCCCCCAATTTGTTTGAGCCTCAACACACTGCGGGGATTTCCATTTCGAAAATCTCAATAGGAACTATTTCGTCGGAACTATCGAGTAGGCCTTTATAATGGATTGGTGGTTCATGTTAATGCAGGGGGGGGGGGGGGTCTGGGAGGAGCATTGGTGGTTTGGTGTCACTAGAGTTCTGACGACGATTCATTTTCAATCAGGAAGTCTCTCTTGTACGCTCATGAAGGCGTATGACTATGACCAGTTATTAATTACGTATCTCCAAGACTACCCTTGCTATTATATATAACTACCTCAACCGAAATCTTATGATTGTCCTATTCCAAGACATACTGTTTTAACAATAAAACAGAAAGGAACAAAAGGAAAGAAAAAAAAAAAAAGGGAAAGACAAGAAAAAAGGCGAAAAAAAACAACAACAAAAATACAGAAAAGTGGGGGAAATGTACGGGGGCATGTTTTTGCATCTAGACTAGTCATTTGGGGTATAATTCCATCGAATCGCCATCAATTATTCATTCTGATGTCAAGTGCTAAGTTCATGACGTATTTATCAGCAATCACTGGTCACTCAATGGTCACTTCGTGGTCAGCCCAGACAAACAAAGCTTCTGGGGACGGATTGAGCCGTACTGGGCCTACGGCCAGTGACCGGATGTTTGACCCAAAGCACACTGGGGGCACTGGACACGCGCCCCAACAATAAATTGACCACCGAACACGGCTGTCCTTTCAGTGGCTTTAGGACACTGGTCAGTCTCTATTCGGTCGGGTGGTCAGTGATTATTTTGTTAGGCGAGCGTACAAATCAATTCCATTCAGAATCCAATTCAATGTTATCATTAAGTATGGCAAATTTCAATCATTTTGAAAGAAGATAAAAGCAGAAAGCTGTATTTGGCATGTTCCATTAACTTGTTTTTCTATTATTGTATTGTGTAGCGACCGCATCAATATGACTTTTAATTAAATTCCAGTGAGGAAATTTATTGGGCGAATGCTATCTCGGAGGTTTAATCTATAGAATTGTTAACTAAGGAGAGAGAGAGAGAGAGAGAGAGAGAGAGGAGAGAGAGAGAGAGAGAGGGGAAGAGAGAGGAAAGAGAGAGAGAGAGAGAGAGAGAGAATGGTAGAAACAAAAATGATCTGATTTTCCCAGATTAACAAAAATGTAGTCCTGTTTTTTTATTCAACTTAGTTCATTCCTTCTTTTCCTTCTGTTCTCTTTTCCTTCTTTATTTTTCTTTCGTTCTTTCTTTCTTCCTTCATTGTTCCTTCCATTCCATTCCGTATATCTGGGAGTGGGGAAATAGGAGGAGCATTTTTTTGTTCTCACTCCAAAGATTGCTCTACCCCTCCCTCCCTCCCTCTCTCTCTCTCTCTCTCTCTCTCTCTCTGACTCCATTTTTTCTCTCCCTCCTCTCCATATCTTTCTCTCTTTCTCTCTACCCCCTCTTGCTCTCCCTTTCCGCATCCCTCTCTCCGTATCCGGGGGGGGGGGGGGTCTTTAGATCTCATAAAGCAGTTATGTATGGCCCAACTAACACCACCATGACCACCACCTGACTACCAACACTAGTACTACAACTAGTACTACCACTACACACCACCACCATTACCACCACAACTACTACTACTACTACTACTACTATAATACTACTACTACTACTACTACTTCTACTGCAACTAATACTACTACTACTACTACTACTACTACTACTACTACTACTACTACTATACTACTACTACTTCTACTACTACTACTACTACTACTACTACTACTAATACTACACTACTACTATTACTACTACTAACTACTACTACTAATACTACTACTACTAACTACTACTACTACTACTACTACTACTACTACTACTTCTACTGCAACTACTACTACTACTACTACTACTACTACTACTACTACTATACTACTACTACTACTACTACAACAACTACTACTTCTAATACTACTATTACAACTAATACTACTACTATACTACTACTACTACTACTACTACTATACTACTACTACTACTGCAACTACTACTACTACTACCACTACTACTACTACTACTACTACTTCTACTACTACTACTTTTACTACTACTTTAACTACTACTGCTACTCCCACTATTACTACTCTACTACTCTACTAGTATACTACTACTACTACTACTCCTTCTTCTACTGCTGCTTCTGCTGCTGCTACTTCTTCTCCTAATATAATATATTACTCCTACTGAAAGTACTGTCTTGACTGATATTTCTAACACCGCTACTTTCTCTGTTCTATTTCACCTGACCCCACTCTTATTGCATTATCATCTGCGTTGGGCCAAAAATATGAGAAAGTTATCATAAGGAAAAAAACGGAAAGGAAAAAAGATAAGAGAGAATCTGAGAGGTATGGAAACCTTGCACTTGAAACTCAGCCTTTGTGTAAGGTGTAAAACAATGTTTATGTTTCTCGGTTTTATTGTCAGGTAATTAGGCCTTCAAGGGTTAATATGTTTATCTACACGTTGTTCTCCGTATTAATTGAAGTTAACCGCGGGCAAACTTAACCCTTTATAAGCCGCCCGAAAGATCGAGCCGACGTGAACACCATTCTGGAAGGAAGAGGGTGCCCTAGGTTCAAAAAAATTGGAGCCATCTATATTTTACAGAGAGTTTGACCAACTTGGCGTATATTCTTTGTTTTGTGCTTGCCCGACGTATTTGCCCCGTAATAGTGCCAAGCTGGGTTGGTCCAACTCCTCTTATCAACGGCACTGAGTAAAATCATGGTCCATGGTAAAATGTAGGGAATCGATTTTAGTTGTGATTGGAAAGCCGGATCTCATTGACTTACAACAATATAGCAACCGGTGATGAATATCTTGTGCTCTCCATCATGCTACATCTTTTTAAATTATAAAAGCAAATCTTAGAACATTGAAAATAGGTCAATATGAAATTGTAGTCGAAAGCAAAGGTGACAATTATAAAATGGGGCGTGGGATATGATGGGGTTTTTAGGTTTTGCCTTTTATCATGCTTAACTTAAGAAGCGTCTCATTTAAAATATAAAGAAGGATAAATAGTTTGGTTGGTTAGTTTTGTTTACGATCATAAAATATCAAATGCAAATATGATAACACATAAAGAACAAAACACTGAATTATATTACATGGAATATTTGAGAAAAAAAATTAAAATTAAAAATGAAAATCGAGGGATCACTCACTTTAGATCAACAGACAAAGTTGATCCGTTCTTCCTCGGGTGCCCATAGGACCTATACCTCAGTCTTTCCAATACTAGTATGTGTTTTCACCATTATTTTGTATATAGGGTATAATTGGTAATTAGATCATTGTGTATGTTTTAATACTTTATATTTTCACAAGCATGTGAAAAGTACCTATGAAGTGATCTGGTACCCGTCTTATAAAGAGTTGCGATTCATTCAAATCAATCACAAGTCCTCCAATCAATCGCAAGTTTGCAGTATCCTATCATTTTGGTACACATTTACGATGGATATCAATCGCAAATAAGGTGCGATTAATCGCAAATAAGGTGAGATTGATCGCAACTGTTTATAAAAGGGCGCTGAACTACAATAAAAACCTGCCTCGGAGAGCCATGGTTGGTGGATTGTGAAAGTTAAGGGGGGGGGGGAGTAAAAGATGGTGCTCGGGAAAACGATGATACGCCCCCCTCCCCCCACACACACACACACAGACACCCTACACCCTACTCTTCCGGTGCCCCCTTCAAGCCACCAGTGACGCAGCACGCTACGCCTCAGGTCATGGGGTCTACTGTCATTCAAACAATTGTTATTAAAATATGTTTTGCATGAATACATCAAAATGGTTCAAATGTCAATAATATTTTAGTTCTCCATAAAGCAAACAAATCTTTTCAATCTATTCTTTACGCAGACAGTAAAAGACCAGTAATTTACAAATAGCGACTGAGTTAAACTTTCTTTGTGTTAGCTCGGCTTTTGAGAGGGCCCGCTCTGAGAAGAAGAAAAAAAAATGTCCGGCTTTTCTGATACAAAGATTAATGAATTCCCATGAAAGCGACGACACACGTATTTATTTATCTAGAATAAGGGTAAAATACACACATACATTGGATGATTTTTGTTGACAGCAGAATAAAAGAACCGGCTCGACAGCTGAATGGTAACAAAGTAAACACCCAGAGGGGGTGCGGAAACAGATAGATTAGCCGTTCCGTTTTCATGTACGGCATGTATAAATCAAGATGGTATTGGTCCGTTGTTCCATCCAAATTGTCCACCGCACACGACAGAACTACGGCGAACAATACGGGTCAGGAAAATGTTTACAACTCCGGATTTTCCCTATTATTTAGTTGTAGTTGGACGGAATGTAGGTTAAAACTTTTCTGGGGGCTGCATTTATCATTCCTGAGATGATGCAGTAATCCATTGTTCCATCGAACACGTTAATTAAAAACTTGATTGATGTCTACGTAGGACATGGCAAGTGACTTTGACGTAGCCCATTACTAGTATCTTCCTTCGTTGTTTGTCCAGTTTAATACACGACGAGTTAAGTACACTCAAAGCGCATCCAATCAATGAATTAATTTGATATACTTCAACCAAACTCTCAATTTTCCTTTATTTCTTGTATTATTTTTTAAAATAAAAAGGACGTTTGTATCCTTTAAATAAACCCGACAGTTTTAATTTCACTGTCTGATTTATGTTTCTTTTCATTTTTAAGTGTTTATTAGAAATGTGTTTAAAACACAACATATAAAAACACTCATGGTAAAAATTCGTCCCGTATCAAATGATAGTTATGAAGTACATGTATCACGTTCATGAGTTTGTTTGTTTCTAGGGATTCTTAATAAATCGTTCTGAATTATCATCTCCTCAACGCATGAGCTAAGGGGTGGCGTGACAGACACGAGCCATTTGCCCCTTAATATTTATTTGCTACTTTTCCATATTTTCCTTGTTGTTTTGGTTTTATGTTTCTTTGCTCGTTAGAAAACTTCTAGACTTAGCCATGCCCTCGAACAGAATACCCTAAAGTTCCGCCCGTATAGACACGTGCCCCGCCCCTTATAAACTTGTAAGCACACGCGAGTGATTCTTGGACCCCTCCCCTCCCCCAAACAAAAAGGGAAAAAAAGATTTTCTGAACTTTTATTTCTCTGCTTTCATAATTAGTACTTTTGTAGAGCAATTCACTGCAGTAGCGTCTCTATGCGCTTAGGGAGAAAGATATAAAAGGGAGAAATATGTGCTGTAAATGCCCGACTGCACTGAACTCAGTCAAAATGCAGTTTAAACAAATATATTTTAAGGAGAGGTTTAAACTTATAACCTATAATGGTGTCGAACGCTGAAGAAAAATCGAGCAATTCAAGTATGGATTCATAACGTTTTTTCTGAAGAGGAATTATTAATATTTCACACTTTAAACAGTGCTGTTTACAGCTATGATATGGTCTATATGCATACTATAATAATTTATGGGAGAGCGCAGATCGGCAGATAGTGTTGTATCTGAAGTACAGCAACTCTTTCGTTAGTCTTACCAAGAAATGAAAGATTTGCGACTGGTCGATAATTCTTCAACTCTTCTGGGTCTAACTTTGGGCCTTTAAGAAGAGGAACACAGTCGCATTCTCAAGACTCTCGGGAAAATTGCCTTCCTCAAACGTTTTGTTAATGAAGCGTGTTATGTAAGGAATACATTCAATATGATACTTCTTTATACGAGACGTTGGATTCGGATTAAGTTTCGAGTTACAGAGGTTAGATTTCTTGATAACGCCCCCAACTTCACTTATCTTTACTTGTCCGAACTTTAAAGAATTCACTTCATTACATTTTTATTCTGATTTAACAAGTGGATCAACGTATATACTACTTAAATCACCATTGTACTTAGTAGTAGGCCTATACTTATTTTTTTTTGGAATGGCTGAAGTTAGTATTCACATCTCTTAGATGTCGCCTGACCAAGTTAATGTCTTAGATATTGCTTGGACACGCCTTAAGTCAATTTCTTAGCTTAGCAAAGAAACAATGTATCGAATTAAATACCGGCCCAGATAAATCTAAAAACCTTGCTAACAAATAATTGCTTTTGCTTCAGATAGGTCCAAATGTGTGCCCCTGACAAATAATCGTGTACGCCTTTTTAGTCTCGATGTTCTGTAAGACCTTGCAACCTGCCCGTTACCCATCACGCCCTCTATTAAAAAACACTGTGTACATGGTGCACACAGGCGCGTACGCAGGGGGGTGGTTTTGGGGTTACCCCCCCCCCCCTCGAGTTTTTTTATGTGTATGTTTTATGTATGTTATTTTGGAAAACCCTCCCTTTTGAGATTTTTTTTTTTTTTTTTTTTTTTAAATTACCACAAAAAACAAAAACAAAAAACAAAAAAAATGCCAATAGCTGACCTTAAAAAGGTGACCTTACCCCCCCCCCCCCCCAACTGGACAAAATGTCAAAATTGTCAAATTTTGAGACCAAAAAAAAAAAAAGGAAGTGTCCTCTTACCCCCCCCCCCCTGGCTGAGTCGTTGCGATTTTTTGGGACTCTAAAAAAAAAAAAAAAGTGTACGCTTACCCCCCCCCCCCCCCCCCCCCCCCTACCCCCCGCTTATTCAGCGGCTGGCTGAGTCGTTGCGAAATTTTGGGCCCGATTTGAAAACCCTCCCCTTGAAAAAATCCTGCATACGCCTCTGGGTGCACAATAATACGGTACATCAGAAGAATGGATATAATGTGACGTTTACCACAGCCGTGTATGGCTTAAAGGAACGTTTGTATGGGCTTAAAGGAACGTTTGCATGAAATTGAGAATATTGGTGACAAACGCACGAAGGTGTGTCGACCCGATTGAAACAGTGCCCCCAAACCATCCAATTTATCGTCACGGACTATTTCCTCCAAACACTTAAACCCTCCCACCCCCTTCCTTTCCCTCGTTCCAATTTAATCAGACCTACACACCATCATGTTTCCCCCAAAACCATACAAACCGCTGCGTAACACAAATAATATATGGCAAAACGGGATGCAAACGAGTTTTAAATCCCTCAATTTGCCGAAGAGTACACTCGGGAATCTGCAACAAAACAGTTTAAAGTTACAGTATTCAGTACCCCTTTCTGTATACAAATAACTCTTCATATTAAAAATGCTGAACTGAAAAAAGCAGTCTTTAGCAAAGTTTATTCACGTCAAACAGAAACTGTTTTTTTTTTGGCTGGTTTCATTTCACTATAACAAAAAAGTGCTAAGATATGAAGCTGCATGAATGGCACCCCCCCCCCCGCGCCAATCAGGTAGAAATAAATTTACTATTTCGCCTACCCAATCTTGCTCACTCAGAAAAAATAGAAATACAGAAAGATAGCATCATTTTAAACATATTAAACAACAAATATCCATTTCTCCAAACTTTTCGACAAAAACGTTGCATTCTTTCTTTCAAAACTTTAAGAAAACTTAACGCACAGCTCCGACAACCCCATTTTCACTTCAAAATCTCATACCGTTCCCTTAGTCCTGGGCGCTGTTCATTTTGCGGTGAATCTTAAAAACAGGTCAACTGTGTTTTGTTACCTATAATAGTATCCTAATACGTGCTGATTGCGTTCATATTATGCGCTAGATTAAACGTCTGCCATTTTGCGGTGAACAGTATATAATGTAGGAGCACGTCTACATTTGCAGCGCTGGTGTGACTATTTTCATACATTATTTTTCCGTATTAGAGGCAGGCCACTTCCCAAACCCTGCCACTGTTTTCTTTTCGTTTTAACGAATATTCTTTTCTTTTTTTTAAGATAAATTTAAAAAGTGTCCTTTTATGATGATTGAACATCATAAAATCAGCTTTGGAGGGATTAACCCTAATGAAATGGTAATTTTTGCATGTTTTAATGCCCATATATTAACATGACTATCTCTTTTTGCTCGATTTTTGTCCATTAAAACACTTTAAAATAATATGAACTCATTTGAAATGCTAGAGCGCCGCAATGGCAGCACAGCTAAAGCCGGGATAACAATATCCAAGTTTGGAAGCGCTTAGTGATTCTAATAAGCGCTATATATTAAAAACTTATTATTATTATTTTTATTATTTGATTTTAAATGCCATTGGGTTTCAAGGCTAATTCAAATTGATATTTTTCAATGCTTTAGGAATTTATTTTTCTGTTCATGGTCGTTCAGCTTGAGTTTGCATTTTGTTACTTCTTATTTATAAAGTTAATTTTCTTCATTTTTCTTAAGCTCTCAAAATTCTCGATCTTGAGAGTCTGCAGGCCCACGAGACCGCAATATTCGGTCCTTGTTAAACCTATACGGAAGGTCTAAGGCATCAGCAATAATGTTTACAAGGCTGACAGAGAATTTCGGTGTCGTGGTCCCCTTTTCTATTTTCTTCTTATTTTCGGTCCCTGGGTCGACTAGTGCGTCTCTATGTAATAAGCAACTTTCATTAATGTTTCTACTGCTAGTATTATGAGTATTAACAGTCTTAGAAGTACATTAGGAAAACACATGTATATTCAACAATCAAGTCATTTAGAAACAAATTACAGCTAAATAAAACAACATAATTAGATTGGCTTCCAATTTCGACTAGGCCATTCACATACACATTTGCCTCAGGCTAATCGGAACAATGGTATTGGTAAATTATTTTTAGTCTCGTTTCCGACAAATTAAAGAGGGTTTTCATTATATATTTTGCCCTTTTCAACATTAAATGCAATAAAATGGTGACCATCTTGGCTGGTGAAAAGAACGTAATTTTGTCTTGTTTATTTTTTACTGAAACAAGAAAATATGTTGTGGTCTAGGAGGATCCATGCCAGAACACCACGCGTTCTTAATCTCGGTGGCTCGCGAACCCTAATTTCCCGCGGTCCAAAAAATGATTAACCGAATTGAGATTCCCATCGCCCCCAACCGTCTCAATCACCCCCGTTAATATATTCCTCCATTACAAGACAAATCCTCCCATTAAGGTATCTAATCGGATCTCTGTGCAAGATAATTACATAATTAAATATATCCCCATCTTCCACTAAATCCTCTTTAAGTTTTCTTTGATGCGAATAAAAGGTATCGGTCGCTCGAAGGCGTGTGCCTGCAAAACGATACTGCCAACAAACTATCCCCTGTCGGCTGCTTTACATTTTTCTTTAAAGGATTGTAATTATATCGGATTTCGATCCCATTCATTCTCACCACAATCGTTGATTCTAATCGCCGTTGTCCTGCTGCCCCGAAGTGAAATCTTAACAAAATCACGATTACATCTCGAAGAAATTGTTACCGGTTGTTATTTCAGTGTAACAACAGCAAACTGGAGGAAACTCCGCGAAAGCAATAACAGTGACAGTCTTGTATTAAGTTTTAGCAAGCGGCGTACAACATATCTCTTGAAAACGCCCAGATGGTATATAGGCCTATTCGTGTTCTATATATTATGACGTAGAGTAATCATTCGTAGATCTAAAAATCAGTGTTGTCATGGTTCAGAAAAAATAGGACGCGTATACCAAACCCCAAGGGATTTGAAGCATGAAGGTGTGAAACTCTAAATAAAATAAAGTTATTGATATGATTTTCTCGACCTGACATCTTCAGAAGCCTCAAGTCATCAGTAAGATACGGATTATCATAATCGTGTGTAATGAAGCATAAACCTCACATCAACAACAGACAAGTAATAATAGATAAGAAGACAAAAACGAAAGAGGCCGAGCTTTATTTACGGGCGTCGACTCATTAACTACTTAAACAACTTAATTGAATCGTTCTATCATCTGCGCGTGCTGCAACTTAGCATTTTAAACAATTTGGAATTTAAGATGTAATCTTTGGGCTATCCCCCAATCTTTGTTTAAATAATGGAAGAAGATAACGACAAGATCTATTAGGGGGATTTTGAGAAGGATTAAGGGGCCGAAGATGGCCAGATGCAGTCATTTGGAAACAAACGCAGTGTCCGAACTGATGTCTGATTCTTGAATTCGGACAGTCGTGAACGAAGAAGCACAGATGGGCTAATGATCATTGTCCATTTTGTCATTCAGACGTAGGATACTGTGTCTTCGGTTTTACTAGAAGGCCCGTAAGTAGTCCTAAGAAGTTCTTCTTTCTTATTGACATGGGATCCTTTAATTGTGTTTACAGACAATAATCCGTTTATCATTGAGATGGACATTTCATCAATGATAGTGTACATGCATGTGCAATTTAATCTTTATTAATCCGTATCTCCAATTACAAAGTACATTAAAAACAAGTCTGTACTTTCGCTGTCATCATAAGTAGTACTTCTTTCTTATTGACATGGGATCTTTTTATTGTGTTTACACACAATCAATTTCTCAGCAATAATCCGTTGATCATGGAGGTTGATAATTCATCAATGTTATTGTACATCTTTAGTAAACCTTAGCTCTAATTACAAAGTATTTTTTTTTAAGTCTGTACTTTCGCTGTCATCATACTCTTCCCCTTCTTTGTCTGTTTATTTTCCTCCATCTACCCCAATTTCCACTTTTATTCTAACATTTGTTTTTCTCTAATTTGCGTTACTTTCTGTCTCTTTCTACATTTCTTGCTTGCCAGAACTCTGTAAAAAAAAAATGCACCACTAATCTTTTTCCTTAATTCTCTCTCTCTCTCTCTCTCTCTCTCCCTCTCTCTCTCTCTCTCTTCTCTCTCTCTCTCTCTCCATCTTAATGTATACCATTATTTTGAACTTCTGTTCACAATCTTGCTGAAAAACACCTGACTCAGTGAGAGCAGGGTTTAGCGTGATTAAATAAATGCAATGCATTACAATGCAATAACTATAGTTTCATGCAATCTGTCTACAATATGCTACAAATCAATCAACCAATCAATTTATCATCTATTTATCTACCATCCAAATATCCTTCAGTCTGTTTATCTATTTCATTTCATATTGATGTGTGTGTGTGTGTGTGTGTGTGTGTGTGTGTGTGTGTGTGTGTGTGTGTGTGTGTGTGTGTGTCTCTCTCTCTCTCTCTCTCTCTCTCTCTCTCTCTCTCTCTCTCTCTCTCTCTCATAGTGTGTATGACAGATACCTTATCATTTTTTCCCTTCAAATATAACTTCATCTTTGTACTGATGTATCACCTATTTAGACTTACAATGTACATGTACATTATATTCATTTTTCCAAATCCCCCTTCTTCTTTCTTCTCCAGACTTGGCAATGACTGTTAACCCAAATATTATAAAGTGGATATAATACCCAAGTCCAAGAGCCAAACGAGCCGCAAATCAAGTCATCTAGAGTTTTACGACTTCTAGAAAGACATCACATCACTTAGTGCTCCATTACTAAAACGTTTAGTGACCTGACGTGCACTCTTGCCCATTGCTCGTCAATATTTATGTCCCGAGCTCATAAAACGGGCGACGAAGAGGTTAAAATATGATCCAAATATATTATTGTGAACGGATTTACGACCCCGAACGACTTGAATGAGACGAAATACTTTATGATACGAACCTGAGCGGCGTTCCAGTCTTTGACTATTTTCAAAGTGTATTTAACCAAGGGCTCCTTACAAAGGGTGTTAACGCGTTTATCGCCCTCTGTACAGGTAAAGCAAATGTATTATTTTATCCCGATCAAATTGGATAAGATATAAACGTTTGATCTACACGAGGAGACATTATGATTTAAGTTTCACTGATATACAACGTTCGCCAAGGGCATGTTATAGGTTTGTGAACAAAAAATTGTTTTTCTGTAATGCAAGCATGATATGTTAGCATATTGATAATAACTTCATTCGATTAGCTTTGAAGGCTTGATGAGGACGACATAGGTCGGGGTTATCCGTCCAGCCGGACAGAATTCAGAATCAATTTCTTGTTTTAATTAAAAAAAAAGAAAAAAAAAGAAAAAAACGATTATTTGAAGTTCATTATGCAAATTTTGATTATTTTGAACATTATGTGTTTAAATATCTTTTGAGAGTGTCTCTCTCCTTCTCTCCCTCTCGTTTTTTCTCTCTCTCTCTCTTTCTCTCTCTCTCTCTCTCTCTCTCTCTCTCTCTCTCTCTCTCTCTCTCTCATTCGCTCTTTCTTTCTTTCTTTTTCCGTTCTAAATCTCCCTTTTTTTGTTTAACCCATATCATTTTTATGTGTGGAGGGGGGTATAAAAACGTAGAAATGAGACGCGATATTTGTTCATGTGATTCATAAATCCGTGGAATTTTGTTGTACGATACACATACACCCCACACACACACCCACACACACACACACACACACACACACACACCTCTCTCTCTCTCTCTCTCTCTCTCTCCCTTTCTCGCTCTACACCTCGGAGAAAAAGTGGGTAATTGGGTAAGGTAAACACTCCAAAATTTCACAATAAGAAAACAGTTTTATGGTCCATCGCACTTTCGTGTAATAGAGCCGAAAATGGTCTATAATTGATCAACTATTTAATTGAGTACCGACAATGAAACATTTCTTTAAATAAAAATTATTTAATGTTCATAGAAACTTTCTGTTTAAGTGTTGTTGCCAACGAATTTAGACAGTGACTTTTTTAGTATTGTAGCTCCAAGCACTCGCCGAAAATGGTTGATTTTATTTGTATTTCTTTTTTAAAAAATGTACATGATTGATAAGTTTAAAAGCTCGAATTGGTAAACAACTTATAGTATTTTTCATCCGATTTTTATAACAACGCAAATAATACCCCTAATCGTATGTATTTTAATTGACATTATTGTATAGTCTGCTAAGTGTCATTATGTGCCAGTCTCTTTACATAATGGGAGGGGGAGGGCTTTGAAAAACAACAACAAACGATTGTAAACACATTCGAAAAATCAACCCAGGGCAATTTAAATCGTATTCTACACCCGGCCTCCACTCCGAGAACGGATGGACCGCATGCGTGTTACCAACATGTCCGGTAAAGGGGTACTTTTCGTGCGACAAAGTCCGACCCGAGAATCGTATAAAAAGGGGTGTATTAACTTTTCCCCCGGAGATTTCTTTAAAAAGGGTGTTTTTTTTTCTTGTTTTATCTCATCTCTTTGGACTCCTGAGAAATTATTCCGAATTTAGGGGGATACATTGAGCAATTTTCATGATTTAGGGGGGGGGGGTCTCCAAGGCAGGAAAAGCCCGCGAAAGGGGGGTTCGGAAATGTTGGCAGTCCTCAGATAGGGGGTGCTTTCAAAAAGAGGGAACAAGCATATGCGTACCCTAAATAACACTTAGTGGGGGGGGGGCGGGGTTCTACATCATATTTTGAAAAATGCAAACATTACAGCGAAATATTACTTAATCTGACCATGATTTTGTTGTATGGTAGGGTGTTGAAACTACCTTTGCAGTAATTTTTGTTAAAGTCTTTATATTCATTTAGCAACCATTTGAGCCAGTTGGTAGACATGGGGAGTGTTTCACATAGATCCTACGTCGAGCTTAACTCTGAGTGTCACTTAAAAATTATGGAGAGCCATTTGTAGCCTTAAAATAAGATATATTCAAAAGCAAAATGCCCCGGTGAGTTGAGTCGTCTCGTAGCGGTTTTAAAAGAATAGAAGTACAGTATTAAAGGAATGGTCACTACGCGTTATATTCACTTTTATCCCCAACCCCTTCTTTGTCTCTCTGTCTCTCTCTCTCTCTCTCTGTCTCTCCCTCTCGCTTCCCCTCTCTATCTCCTTTTCTCTGTCTCTAAAGGAAAATGAAAAAATAGAATAAAAATGCCGTGACCAGGATTCGAACCTGGGTTATTGCGGCCACAACGCAATGTCCTAACCACTAGACGACCACGGCTTGCATGATTGTACAACAATTTGACTGTATGTTATACCATCTCTCTTTATTTATTTATTTATTTCTATCTAATTCTTTTGTTAAAAAAGTAAAATTTGGATTGCGGATGAAACGTTTCCATTTAAGGAATCATTGCTAGGCCCGTGTGTCTTTTCAAATCAGTCACATTTCATACTAGATTTGTTATGGCCAGTGAAAATATACAACTCTTTCAACGAAACGGTTACTAAATATTGCTGCAAATCGTTTCATTTTAAGAGTAACACTTATACATTGTGCTTTGCAGAAAAACCAAGTGAAAATAAAGGAAAAGTGGAAAAGTTTAAATCGATGTATGTTAAAGAACAGAAGAATAAAAGGACTTTAAGCACAAAAAAAAAAAGATGGGGCTCTAAAAAAAAGACAAGACCGCACTGGTTGTTTTTCCGGGTGGACGCCTTTAGTTCTTGAACCCCCGAACAAGCAAGATTTGAGTTGAAATAATAATGATGTCTGGGGAGAATCCGGTGAATTTTGTGGGCTTTAAACGATCACCAAACGAGATGATCTCGCCGTAATAGTCCAGATCTGTCAGCCGCTCGAGCACGGGTGCTGTGCAAACATCTTAAGTCAACTGTTAAGTGATTGGGGGTTGGTTGGGATAAGCATTTAATGCAATTTAGCTTCTAATACCATCTCACTTATCTCCGGCGCTACTTGTTTTCCTTTCTTGCTGTTTCAGGACGCCGTCTTTTCTTCTAAAAAGCTGTACCTCGGTTCGCTCTCCTTTCCTCTATTTTCTCTTTTGTTATAGTTTTAAATTTAGCTTGGTTTAACAAAAACAGAGGGTAAAAAGAAAGACGAACCATTTGAATTTGAATTAAAGAACGAAAGACAAAGGGGTAGAGGTAGAGCATTCAATGATGACTTAGCTAAAGTTTGGACAGAATGTTGAGCAAACAGAGGAGCTAGAAAATAAATTACTTCATGTTCAGATCGTCTAAATTTCAACACACCAAAGTTACGATAAGCAAGGGAACAAAACGAAAAAAATGGAAAACTGACGTTCTTTCAACTATCGCAACTTCTGAGCTTTTCTCTGTTGATATGGTACAAACAAAATTGATGACCATACTCAATAAGCAATTTAGATTTAAAGAATAATCGTAATACTAAGTTTGAACCTCATGCGTTATTTTCGGGATGGATTTCCAGAATTTAAACAGTTCTTTTTACGTTGTTTTTATCAACATTATTAGGGAGATAGCACGTTATTTCCCGATGATAAAGCCTATTAAATCCTACCCCAATTATTATTTTATAGATGAATAAAGTGGTTATAGAAATTTCCTTTGAATATTATGTGGCTTAGCGTCAGGGTGACACGTACCCCGAAATCGAGTTATGAAACAAACAGGAAAATGATCCGAAAGAAAGTGAGAGAAGTTGGGAAGGGGAAAATCAACGTGTGTAAAATGAAGACATTGACCCCTTTCCACACCCTCTCTGTTCCCTCTTCTTTCATCCCCATGACAAAGCATGTCGCCCCGCCCTTCCCCCGCCCCACGACCCCGATGCCCCCCTCAATGGCTGGATCCGCATTATACCACCGGTACGCCAAGATTATTTCAAAAATCATTGCTGGTTTAACCAAAAAGATATGGAGCCTCGATTTGTAATGAGCTTGATGACGCCAATCCATTCTATCCACAGTTGGACGGTATTATAACATAATGACAAGAGGTTTCGTTGCCTAGCGGATACATCACCGGACTGTGGATCACATGGTCTAACAGCCCCCATCTCCGAACCTGGTATACCGTATACCCCTCCTAAAACCGTTCCCCCTTCTTCCCACGTCGGGGTTTAGCGAAATGGACACCATCATCTGTTTCATCACAACGAATAAAGGATTTGATGAGTGATACGAGGTGGTCGGTGAACGGTTCCTTCGCCCGAGGTTCTCCGGTGTTTGTTGGTGTCTGTCCGCTGGTCAGCTGCTCATCAATCGGGGGCTCGTTCATTAATTTGGCCGTCGTAATAAAATCAACAAATATTCTCCTTGTCGAGGAGTATGATATACGGGTGGAGGTAGTGGACATAACTGTATTCATCTCCATTATGTATTTTTGTTATTAAAAGCCTACTCATTGGCGCAGCGTGTGTCCAGCCATTGAGGGACACTAGTTTTAAAGCCACACTGTCCTACTTGCAGCTACTTGCTCCCTCTTTATAGAAAACTTCCCCAATCGGTGCCTGTTGGTCCCCCCATGATCCTCTTTTTCTTATGTTAATTGAGAGCTGAGTTAATGAGATAGCCACCTGTCAGTGACCTCGCTGTGTGGTCTAATCCCTTCTGGCTGAACTAGTACAGCCGGCCTTTAAGATAGGGGCAAACAGTCTTACTAAGAATACTCCCATCAAGAGGGGAAAGAGTATGGGATCGAGGTCCAGTCATCTTCTTCAGTTCACCTTCCCTATCCCCTTTTCTATTGTATTCTTTCCCGTTTTTGCTATTCGAAGGGGAGGCGGCACACGCCCCTTGCCCCC
This sequence comes from Strongylocentrotus purpuratus, assembly GCF_000002235.5. Lineage (NCBI taxonomy): Eukaryota > Metazoa > Echinodermata > Echinoidea > Camarodonta > Strongylocentrotidae > Strongylocentrotus > Strongylocentrotus purpuratus. Next base: position 24,290,665 of record NW_022145596.1, read on the forward strand.
TCCCCGGTGTATCAGCACTACTAAGCCTATATTTCCAGTTCCAGATACGTCATAACAATGTTGAGGGTATCCCCGTTCATTGTCTCCGCAGCCTCCGCACGGAAATCGTACGGAGCCCGTGCAGCTTCCGTGCAAAGATGACTGCTCAATATCACGGATACTGCACGGGCAGCGAGCAGCAACCTTGCGATAGCTGTCCAATTGCCGTGCGAATGCCCAACGAGTCTACAATCTCTGTACGATTTTTTGTTGCCCCCATGTTCACCGAAAAATCGTACGTTTGCTGCACAATCAGTGCGAGGCCTCCGGGCGATGCCCGTGCGGGGATTGTGCAATGCCACCTACGACATGTATATGGGCTACGGGCTTACGATTTTTTTCAAATTTGTTTAACTTCTCGCGAAACAAAATCGTAAAGGCTGCGGAGCCCGTGAATCCGTACGAAAATCTCACGGTCGCCTCCTGCCTCCGCACAGAGGTCGCACGGAAAAAGGGGATACGGGCAGGATACGGGGGCTCCGTAGACTAATCGTAGGCCAAATATAATCCAGGCATATTCAAGTAAAAATACAATACCATGGTCGTATTGCCTATAGAAGCATTATCAGATTAGGAAACAAGTTACTGATATCTTGGCACATTTCAATTAACAGATCATGCAAAAGGACATCAAAGTTGCCCTCTCGTTTTTGTCTTGAAAGTCTTAGCGATAATTTTTTTTTTAATTGCTCGAGCGCACCCATCGTCAACATTGTCGTAACCACAATATAAACCCTATCAACGACACCCGTTAAGCAATTCGTGATCATTGTGAAATATCTGGGCTCGTGAACCCTGAGTATAGGACATCAGGGGAGTGTTTCATGAAACAATTAGTCGGTGGTTTTCATCGACTAATATCATGTTCACCGACAAATCTTTTGTCACCGACTATTTTCCAGGACTGTGATTGGTCAAATTTAGTCAGCGCTGACTAAATTGTCGGTGAACATGATATTAGTCGGTGAAAACCGCCGACTAATTGTTTCATGAAATGCCCCCCCCCCCCGGTATTGTGTGCATTTGATAATAATAATATGCCTCTCTAGAGTACAGAAGCTGTGACATCATAAAAATCTATTTTTAGAATTTCTCAATTTTGTCTTCATTTTCCAAAAGAGCATAACAAATTAATGTTCGAATGTCGAAAACCAATTGAATAAAGGTAATTTTTGGCTGAGATATGATCATCTGAATAAATATATGTCCTATACGAACTCAGTGTTATAGTGCTCCGGTTCCTCAGAATGGTTTTCGACATTCGGATATTATTTTTGATGCTCACTGATGACGTCACACTTCACCACTCTCTTGTTAAGCGCACACCACATTAGCATGATGACGATATAACATCTCTATGCATTTCTGAAAATGCTGAAGGATCTGTAATGTTATAACCACGGCATTATCTCCGTCAACCGTAATGAACCGTTCCAGTGCTTTCAATCAATAGCTCCTACCATGTACCCACTTACAACACCTGGGTTGAATGTTGGAAATGTAGATTAACGTCATGCAAAATGAAGTTAGTACTGCGACAGGGATTCGAACCCCGTACCTTGTGGTTTACATTCCGGATAATTATCTATGAGACCACATCACCGTATCTCACCTGTTGGGTGAATAAGAAATACACTGCTTTATATTTTACTGAAAGCTAGGAATTATATGACAATTATGAATTATCCTTTAATGAAAAGCTCACTCGTAGGGGTCTGTTCGCTATTCATAAGGACTGCTATTTATTAAAAAAAGAAGACCGCTATTCATTTATTTCCGCGTTATGGATAGCGGTCTTTATGAATAGCGAGGTAAATTGTCTATAGACCGGACAACATTTTACTAATGTCCTTTGGCAAGACATTGATCTACATTTGTCACACTCAACCCAGGTGATGTAAATGGGTACCTGGCAGGAATTAATTCTTTGAAACGCTAGAACGCGGTAATGGCAGCACAGCTAAAGCCGGGGTAACAATCTCCAAGTTTGGAAGCGCTTATAGTGATTTTAATAAGCGCTATATAAAAACTGAGTATTATTATTATTATTATACATCCAAAGGGCCGAGAGTGGTTGGGTTTGAAGTCGGTTCGGAGTTGGTTTGGCGATGTGACTGAGCCACCGGGGTATTATAAAGCACGTGGGAAAAAAAAGAAAATCCGTAGTATAAATCTGTTTCTAAAAATAGAAATGATACCAAAGCACTTAAAATGAACATTGTTGGTACATCACTTCATTGATACTTCAGCAATAAAGGATACATTATGACAAAGACATACAAAGACAATATTAACAACGAGTCTAGAGTAGGCTATTCAAGTAAGCATGTGGACAATTACATTTCTCTGTTATGCTATCACACAATGGGCATTCTTCTCTCAAAAAGCTTTTCTTTACAAAGAAAATAAACTGGCCCTTTTTTCTATTTCTTTACAAAGGTATACCGTTTCGCTTCCTGATTTCCTGTGTCAAGTGTGAATCAACTCGATGTAGAAACATTGTTTGCAAAGAAAAATACCGCAAAGTTGCAACAGTCATAGAAAAAATAAGTAGGTCATTGAACAGAGCAGGAGTAATTCAACCCGACTAAAGTTTGAATGTCACCATCGATTTGGATCTCTTTCTCTCTCTCTCTCTCTCTCTCTCACACACATTTTTCCTCTCGCATCCTCTCTCTTTCTATCTTTCTCTAAAACCCTTCCAGTCTAAAACTCGTAAGAATTTTTGTTACAAAAATAAAAGGTAGAGAGAGAGAGAAAGAGAGAGAATGAGAGAGAGAAAGAGAGAATGAGAGAGAGAGAAAGGGGGTGAGGGGTGGGGGAGATCGCAGATTTTTGTTTCTCTCCTTCGGACAGGTGCTCGCATTGACCGGTTTGTTAAAGTCACGTGACTCGGCTCGAACATCTTGGATCCTTTCCTGCTGAACATGTCCCCGTTTGCATAGCCGCCCGTTTATCTTGGTCGCGCGCCAGCCCAATTTACGGACAATTTAAAACGCATTAGACCCACTGGAAGAATAGGGCACCCGAAAGACGACACACAATGGGTCAATAGCAGGCTCTCTTTTCAGCTTTTCCACCACAAAGTAAGGGGCGGGAGAGAGAGAGAGAGAAAGAGAGAGAGAAAGAGCTAGATAAAGTGGAGGAGAGAGAGAGGGGAAAGTGGGGGAGGGAGAAAGAGAGAGAGAGAGAGAGAGAGAGAGAGAGAGAGAGAGAGAGAGAGAGAGAGAGAGAGAGAGAGAGAGAGAGAGAGAGAGAGAGAGCCCCCTATATATTTTTAAAAGGTTAGGGGGAGGGGGCTTGACTAACGGAATCGAAGAGGCTCGTAGAGGAACTAAGGGACTTTTACTCCATTCCGTTCATGTTTTTATTTGCCATTTTGTTCTGTATTTGACATGGAAACGATCATAATGTTAAGGCTGCGGTAAAATTATTACAATGGCAGAGAAAACAGAGAAACTAAGGTTTTAAAAGAGCAAACAAACAAACAAACAAAACTGTGAGACAGATGGATGGATGGTGGATAGATAGATAGATATTATATGGGTATATAGATACTCAAGATATGGGGGAGGGAGAGAGAGAGGGGTGGAGAGAGAGGGAGAGAGGGGGTGGGGGAGGGGGTGGGGGAGGGGGTGGTGGAGGGAAGGAAAAGCTGGAAGGGGAACGGTCAAATAATTGATTCATGATAATTTTTATTACAATCGGCGCTCTAAATACTTAACTTTTATTCCTATGTGTGTTCTCTCTCTCTCTCTCTCTGCCACCCTCCCCCTCTCTCTCTCTCTCTTTCTCTCTCTCCCTCTCTCTACCACCCCTCCCCCCCCCCCCCTCCATTCCTCTTTCACCTTTCACTTCCATCCATGGTTAGAGGGGTTTATTTAGACTGAGGCTGGTAAAACTGGGGTAAAGTCGCCTGTAAAAAGTCCTACCATTTGTGTGGAGCCCCGAGCGGTATGGCTTGCGTGCGTCTGTCCTTCTTTCCGCCGACCCCGAATCAATTCGGAAAACCAGAAAAAGTTTCCACAATTGAACAAAAGCACATTTGCTTTCAGTTTGTCCTGTGATTTCGTCCCTTTCTCACCCACTCCCCCTTTCTCTCTCTCCCTCTCTCTCTGTGAGAATGGGGGAAGAGAGATTGAGAGGGGATAAGGGGATTGTTTGGGTGGGTGAGCGTACTTTGTGAACAGCTATCGTAGAAAGAGCACGAATGAGTGAAAGAGAGAGGGACAGGAAGAGAAATTGGGAATAAGGGTAGAAAGGGCGGACGAACTCCATTCTGGTGGATAGTAGGTAAAAGAGAAAAAACGAAGAAAGGGGGAAAGATTTTAATCAAACACAACTACGACGGTCAATAAACAAATATAGCTTTGATTGCGTCTGTATAACTTGTCAAGAATTGTATTACAATTACATTATGCCATTTAAAAGCCACGCAAGTACAAGCTGTGTGCGCTGTTTTGCTGACGGAAGATTCGCCAAGCATGCCAGCCAAGCTTGCTTCGCAAATGCTGCTGAATGACAAAACCGCTGACTTTTGAGTTGGATGTATAGAACTATTTAACCATCTTTCATCTCGAATCAAAAGTCGTTAAAAGCAAACTAAAACCTAATAATTACCGCAATTCACGTAGGTACGGGCTTGAATGTACCACGTATTCCTTTCTTTGGTTTTGTCTTTAGTTACGTCATTATAATATGTATGCTACATTCTTTTTAAAGGTAAAGACCGGTAGAGGTAAAATTGCGGTTCAACGGTTTTGGGTGCAATATATCCTTTCAATATTGTTTGAATATTGCCTTTAGAGGTTTAGTTGGCAATACTTCAACCTAAATTCGCAAAAATAACCCAGAAATATATGCCCAAATGTTCAATGTTGACGTGCATTCGCGAAATCTATCTATGCCGGATCGATGTGATATTTACAAAATATATCAATTAATAGGCGGTTTCCCGGCAAAATTTGTATCATCACGTATTTGTCAAAACATATTCTTTCACATGATTGGTAATGAGAGCTTCCATTTCATTTTTTTAAGAGGGGGGCGTTTCCAAAACTTTAAATATTTTGGGTCAAATTTGCCCACCATGCACAATGGCAATTATGTTTCAAACCATCTTTGGGGATTTCCTTTACCCAACTCTAGTAATATTGTCCAATTACTATCACCATTACTTAAAAATGAGTAAAATAGTAACCAAGTTCGATGAAGACAAAAAAAATGCCCAAAGATGGAGTTTTGGTTTCATCGATGAAAAAACGTTTCTGACAGAAACAGAAAAAAATAAACATTTTAAAAACATCACCAATATAGCTGCAGCAATAACAAAAAAACATATGAAAAAGAGAACGAAAATATAGGAGAAAAAAGGTATTTCAAATGATTATCATAACCCATTATATACCTCACTTAAGAAATCCAGCCATCTGATTGGTCGAAATTGCAGTCATGGTTTAAGCCATTCACGTAAATAAACGAAAAATGCCACGCCCATGTAATAGTTTGAGGGTAAAATTCAAGTTACCGGGAATAGTTCAGTCTTGCTTAAAAACTGGTTTGAGCGATCGCGGATACCATACGTGTACGTGTGCGAAGAATTGGTCGCTAGACAGCAAGGACACCAAAAGAGTAGGCCCTACGTGAATGAATTGGTCTAACCCAAAACTTCTTAAAATATATGTTTTTAAGATAGTGATGTATTAGGTTTATTTCGCCAGATTGCTTATGAAGCAAGTATGATAAGGTTTGTGATGATACTAAGTTTGTAATCAAGCAACTAAGGGGTCTATGTGTTTATGTCCTATCCGAGGGGACTCGGTAAGTCCTTACCAAAGGAATTCATATGTGTCTCTTTGCCGTCTCTAATGTAAAGTTGTGGCATTTAAGCGGGATTCTCTCGGACCAATTTTATGCCATCATGTCTGATCACAACGTCATATTTTCTGTAATTCTTAAATTTCATTTACATTTTCGATGTACAGGACCCCTTTATGTATACGCACTAAATTCATTGCTCTCTCTCTCTCTCTATCTCTCTCTTTCTTTCTCTCTCTCTCTCTCTCTCTCAGGACGTACATGTACATGTACATGTACGTTTAGATAAAACATAAAGTTCATTATTTTACCGTTCATTCAATCAAAGTTCTTTTTTTTTTGTGGGGCCCTGCAGATAATATGTACCAGTGTAGCAAAAGAATCTGACCTAGCCCCCCCCCCCCCCCCCCCCCAGAAAAAAAAATAATAGAAGAGAGCCCGGTCTGTTTATTATCATGAGCTATGGAAGTTTGGTTTGCAATTTCTTGTTCTTTAAAAAAAGAAAAAAGTTTAACGTCATATTCCCTTCTCCTCCCTCTCTCTCTCTGTCTATCCTTCTCTCTAAGTCTGTCTCTGTCACTGTCTGTCTGTCTGTCTCTCTCTGTCTCTCTCTCTCTCTCGGTAAATCATGATTAGGCCTAGCCCACCCCTATCCCACATAAAATCTATTTCGTATTAAAGTAAATAATACAAAAACAAAGGGAAAAGGAGTAATATATACACCTATTTTTGAACTCTTTCTCGCCACTGTACTATAGAAATGCTTTTGTAATAGATTTAGAGTGCATGCCACTATGTTGCTATTTCATTAATTCAAATCAAATCAAATTTGACTTATTGCTTTTTGGGGCTTAACAAAATCATTAGCGCATTTTAAAGACGAGAATAAAAGTACTCATAATTTCCGTCTGAGTTGCCTCGTGCCCCTTCTCTTTCTCTTTCTCTCTCTCTCTCACTCTCTCTCCCTCTAATACTTGTAGATATTGTGAAGGAAAGGAAGAAAAGGAAGAAAAGAAAAGGGCGTGTCTTTCGTGTCTATTAGTAACACTGTGGTTTGTCACTTGTTGAAAACCACTTGCCGCGGAGTCCCAGCGAACCTGAACGGGCAGCGGCCGCTACGCACCGCCTGGTCTCTGGGGCGAGGCGCTGCCAACCAGCGGTGTCGCTGGGCTTTGTAGGGGGCCTCCTTTCCAACTCTTGACATGGGGTTGCACGCTTCGTGCGGTTTTCGCTCCTGCTATTGATGCAAAGACTCGAAACAGAAATCAAGATTTTTTTTAAAAACATCAATCGAAAGTCTGACATGGTGGTTTAATAATTGTAACCTGAATTGCTCGAATGAGTGTGAAATTCGCCCTCAATAGATCTCGTATTTTGATTTCATGATGACCAATCAATAATTGTATTTTATCTCTAAATATTAAAGCGAGTGAAGCAAAGTTCACAAGCGGAAGTTCTCTTTTGCGCTCCCATTCAACGCTAGCAAGATTTCACATGACGAACTGTCAAACCAAATCTGGTGGAGAAAAATGTAATGATTTCTATTCTTCGATTTGAAGAAAATTAGTTTTTAATTTATTCAATAAACCTAATATTTAGTGCAAATGGTTCGATCTCTTCCTTTTCTTCAGATTAAAATAGATTCTGTCTTGGCGAAATTATTTCAAGAAGTTTATAATAACGATATAAAATTATAGAGATCATTTGGCTATCTTTACGCCTTTTTATATTCCGTATCTCAATACATTCAAGACTCCGCATTATATTCCTTTTGAATCATTCAACAACGTAACATTTGTTCGTTTCTAATGTTAATTACTAATTCTTAGCGCGTACTGTTTCAATTCAATTCGCTTAAGTTATTCAAATTCTCTCTTTGTATAAAACATTTGTAAAAATACATCAAGTAACAAGATGCAATTTCATACATAAATACATTTGAATGGCATAAACATAATATATCTATATATTAATGATGACATAACTAAATTGAGCACAGCTGTTAGCAAAACAACAGTAAGGTTTTGCCAATACAACTTTCCTGATAAAAAAGGATTTGGTAAACATAAATGGCGGGAAATAAATATGAAGTAAATATCAAATACAATAATTGAAGAAATTGTATTTTGTACCACACGAACCCAGAATACTGTACAACATGATAGGACAGGAACGAAGAGAGTCGGGAAACGAGAAAAAAGAAAGAAAGTTGAATAATGTATCGTATAGGATCCCCCTGATCACTTGTATGTTAAATCACATATCCTTTTATCGGACAATCTCAACACTATTAAAGACATAACGATCATTCCTTTAAAGATAAAGTCGAGTTCTGGTCATGCGATTGCATTGTGAAAGAAACGGTGTGGAATCGATCAGAAAATGTTGATCATCTAGAATATAAGTATTGGTGTGTACTGTATGGTTCTGGAATCATCAAAATGATAAGAAATTTGGCCCAGTTATGGTAAAGTTACAATCACTGTACACAGAAAGATGTATATGGGGCTACACGAAAAATGTGGCATAAAAATCCGTCCCGATTTGTATGTTGTTATACATGCCCATATTTAGAAAATGAAAGCATTTTGATGAGCCATGCTTTTCAGGGAACATTTTTTATCTGATGTTCTTGAACACTTGCATATCAACAATGATAACGCTCACAAATTATTTTTCACATCTTCCCAGAACTGAACTTTCTCTTTAACATTTCAACATTATCGCGACCGAACATTCATTTCCATTCACGTGTTATCATCGAGGCATGTCATAATGAAGCTGGGTGAATGTGTCTGTATAATGTCTATATTTATCAAATATTCATGATGTTGTATACGGTGTCCCTCCTTTGACTCCATCCTTATTATCTCTCTCGCACGCGACCCCCTCGCTCTCATTCTCCCTCTCCTCCTCCCTCTACCTCTCCTTCCCTCTCTATATATCTCTCTCTTCTCTTTCTCTCTCTCTCTCTCTCTCCCTCTCTCTCTCTCTCGGTCGAAGTGACTCCCTCATTTTCTCTATACCACTCTCTCTTTCTCTCATTTTTTTCACTTTCTCTATAGTACCTCTCCTTTTCACCTCTTTTTCCTCCTTCGTCTCTCCTTTCTTTCCTCTTTTACTCTTCTTCTTCAACCTCTTCTTCTTGTTATTGTTGTTGTTCTTAAAGTTCTTTCCCTCTTTTGCTTCTTCTTCTTTTTACTAATTCCTCTTTTCTTTATTCTTATTTTCAACTTCGTCTTCATGTAATTGTTGTTTTTCTTTAAGTTCCTTTCTTCTTCTTCTTCTTCCTATGCTTCTTCTTTAATAATAATAATAAAAATAATAATAATCTTTTAAAGTCCACTCCAAATTTTATTAAACACACTCCTTCTTCAAATCAGTTTTGCTTGTAATTGTCATTCTTCTTAAAGTTATTTTCACATTGTTTTGGCTGTTGTTCTTCAAGTTCTCTATTTTGTCTTTTTCTTCATTTGTTTCCTTCTTCTTTTTCTTTTTTTCGCTTTGATGTTTCCAACAAGCTGCTTTCTAAATGATGATCACATGTCCATGCTAAAAATTTGATTAATAACATACGAAACCGTGTGATAAATCCTTTTCACAAATTTTTCTCGTGAACTTGCCAATTATTGTGGATGATTTTTGCGTGAATATATCATTAATATGCATGTGTATTTAAATCAGTCAGTCATTTTTTTAGGTGAATGACTTGTACATTTCCAAACAATCATAATTTCGTTATGATCTTCGAGGTATACGTTAATGACTATAACAACTAGTTTCTTTTGCCACTTATAATACACGATTTAACCTTCCTACCACATACTAGTAGTACTTGCTACATGCAGGGAGGTGCCATTAAAGCCCCATATGCGAGGAGTCAATGGCAATGCAACAGGTTAAACCGTGCACCCCTCGACCAGTTCCAGTGCCTCTCAGCGCACCCCTCCTCGGATCCTCAGTTATCTTCATCTAACGATCGCCGTAAAATTGTCAGCCAAGCTGATCCGCGTCACTGAGGACCGATGTGACGGGCTAAACGAAAAAAGGGGTGTGGCTTTCGGGAGCAGAGGAGGGTCACACCATTACGTCTATGGTCACACGTACACCATCTACCACCTTGACTACCACTACCACCACCACCAGCAATGCCATGACCATGCATCATAGCTCATACCGAAAAGGGACGGGGTTCGGCGAGCGTTGGAAGTGTGATACAAAGTCTACGGAGCACGAGAGTTTCGAAGGGGGTAAGCGGTGTCGTTCGCGTGGCTGCCACGCGCTGGTCTCGACTGGGCCAATCACCGCTGATAACCACTATGACATCACACTACCGGGTCGGCTAAACCAAACAAATCCACGAGTTCATGTCACGTGACTACTGAACTCAAAAGAAACAGAGAGGGAGAGAAAAGGAGAGAGGGAGTTGAGGGGAGGAAAAAGTGGGGAAAAGTAAGAAAAAGTGGGGAATACACAGGCTCGCTGGAAATTGGGGGTTAGGTGTAATGGTATTAGAAAATGGCAAGGGAATAGGGGGTATATTTAGCGGCAAACGTGGTAGTTGGGAGGGCAGAACAAGGGTGTTGATTCGCGGACAAACCGCTCGGTCTTCAGACTTGTGACCAATACGAGAGCTGGGCGAGCAGGGAACGAAATCGAGCTCACCCGACTATAAAGGACCGATGTACGTTGCTTACTCCCAATGGTGCAAGGGTAGTGTCTGCTTTATAGCGACTTAGAGGAGTTCGGCTCGCATTATTCGCTGGATCCACACCTCCCAACTTCTTAACAGCCTTTTGGGCATCGATTCATCAACTTTAGTCCGGGGGAACACCAAGTGCAATATTTTCTTTATGGGTCAAACCAACTCGGTACAGCTTTATTTTCTCGTGATCAATCATCGAATTTGTAAGAAGGAAAGAGAACATCATCAAATTATCTCTAAAGTTTGTTAAGATGTTATAATTCATTCTACAAACAAGCGTTTTGTGTCTACCAAGTGCAATATACTTCATCACAGGGAGACGTTGTGATTCATAAGATTTGTAAAGAACCTGGTCTAGAAATTGTATTTATTTCTGAGTGGATGAGACTTGATTTGAACTTGTCGGATTTGTCTTGCCTCATTAAGATGTCTCGGTCATTTTACGTCGATTCTTTGATCCTGAACCGCACCCCACCTCTAACTCCAACCAACGGTACTGATCATCCTCGGACACCAGTTTCGATTCATCATCATTCCAGGACATCACCAGATACCAAATCGGCCACTATCTTCAGACCCCACACCGACCCCCTCTCACCCCCATGTCCGCTCTGTGTCCGTGACCATGTGGCTGCGGCAACGCATCCCTGTCACCCGCGTCTTCCACCACTCACCACATCTCTTCCATCGCTCTTCAAGTCACCGCTACCACTCCCAGGACCACACCCTACATCGGGACACCACCCTCACCACCACCACCACCACTCTAGCGCCACTCGGTCTTTTCTAGAGGCATACCAAGAAGCGCACCTCCGGCAGGGATCGTTACCCCTTTCACCGGCGCGTCTCTCACCCCATCACACACCTGTTTCATCACACCATGAACCGTTTAGAAACTCACCAGACCCCAGGAGAATCCATTTTCTACCAGTCGGTAAGTAAAATTCAGAATTTCCCAAATGGTGTTTATTATCTTTGATACATGTATATCAATGTTTAATTTTCTTGATTCCTTTCTACTTTTTAACAATAATAGGGACTTTTAGATTTGCACAACGACAACGTTTTAATGCACTGCCTTGAATGGACGTCACACGTATCAGTCCACGCAAATCTAAAAGTCCCTAATAACATGGCTTAATTGCAATGTTGTATTAAGATAATAACGGCCACTGATATAGCGCTTGTATAGCGCTCATTTAGCTAAGACATTATAAATCTGGTTACAGCCGAGCCACCGATAGCGCTCAAGCATGATCATGTACCCATTTACACATGGGTGGATAGTGGCAAATGTGGAAGTACGCTTACCAAAGGACGTTAGTGTCGGGGTGGGTTTTGAACCCCATACCTTGTGATCTACAGTCCGATGACTTATCCACTAGACCACAACACCTCATTATGTACTTGCACCATTTGATTTTAGTATCTCATATTGATGGAACGTCAATCAATCCTGCAACAATTAATTACAACTTCCACTTAAAGTAGTACTTCAAGCTAAGTTATAACGTTACCTCGTTTGTATAAATTGGTTGTTGAAATGACCGGAAAAAAATTAAACCTATTATACACAAACCCTACTTTGATACTGTAAAGAAAAAAAGGAACCTATAGGCCTACATATGTCTGATAAAATCATATCAATCATAAACGTGTTAATCCCTCTATGACATGAAGCAACAAGTGAAAGCAAACACTGATCGTATCTCGAAATAATTGGTCAAAGATGGGAGAGAGAGAGAGAGAGAGAGAGAGAGAAAGAGAGAGAGAGAGAGAGAGAGAGGGGGGGGGGAAGAAGTGAGAAGGCAAATGAGAGGGGAAATAATGCGTTACTTTACACTCCCCTTTATAACTCGTCTCGCTTCCTTAAGCCACCTTTCATTTTATTCCCCTCATTTCTTATTTTATCTGATCGTTTTCACACCACTTCTGTCACTGGAGGGTGTGAGCTACCAATTGGTGTTTAAATCACCATGCAGACCACTCGCTACGCCCGTCCTTTCCTGGTCATTTACAGGGGGTGTTGGCTTAGCTACTTGTCCCCCTCCAGCTATCGGTCTCCCTCTTCCTGTCCGCCGATTATCCTCCACTC